>NC_056737.1:127772528-127800028 GCF_019279795.1 Protopterus annectens
GTGTCAGTGTCATAATGAATAAGGCACTAGTAAGCAGGTCAAGCATATATAGACATCAGTACGCATGTGTAAGTGCATTTGCGTGGGGTATGTATTGTATTTCTTTGCAGACACACACACACACACACACACACACACACACACACACACACACACACAGATATATATATATATATATATATATATATATATAAATAAATATACATATATGTACAGATATATATATATATATATATATATATATATATATATATATATATATATAGTTGCAGACATATATGTATATCTAAATATATATATATATATATATATATATATATATATATATAGTTGCAGACATATACATATACATATACGTATATATATATATATATATATATATATATATATATATATATATATGTGTGTGTGTGTGTGTGTGTGTGTGTGTGTGTGCATAGATATACACAGATATACAGCTATGATGGGAAACAGCACACACGAATGACATATGTTCACAGGCTATGCCAATGGAAGTGAGGAGCCCAAGCAAGAAACATGAAAAACGTAGCATGCCATTCAACTCCCCCCAGCCAGATATGGGAAACATACACACAAACAATGTAAAGTGTCCACTGCTCACCAGACCACAGGCAGGATACAACTGGGGGGATACATAGTGCACCCGTGAATTCTAATCTTGGAACACAGACTGGAACTTCCCTTGTGGGACACCCCAAAAATTGCCCAAACCAAAAGAAGGTGATAGACCGGCCATTTTGGCCGCGGTGTATACAGACTCAGAATACAAGGGTGGGAAAGCCTGATGACCCATGGGCTGAGACAATTGTATGAAATGGGTCCCGTGAAGTGGAGAGTGGGCAGCGTGTAGTGGTGTGTCCAGAATAGACCAAGACCCAGAGTAAGGATGGGTGCTGTTGAGGAGGTGAGGGTGGGGGAACTATGGGAAGCTACTTATGGGTCTAGGTGTGCAGGTGTTAGCTGATGTGGGCCTATATGGACAGCCCTAGGGATGTAAGTGAATGTGTTCATTGGGCAGAGGCGTCACCCAATGAGCAGCCATACCCACTACGAGTCCCATTGCAGCAAAGTGTAATCTATATGGCAAGGAATGGAATAACCAGATGTAGACATATATATATGTAGAGGTATGTGTGTGTGTATATCTACCCATAGCGACATAGAGATAAGCCTTTCCCTCTCCGTAGTACAAGTGTATACATACAGAGACAGAATACAGATACATACCCACATATAAATATATACCTATGTAGACACTCATAGACCCATATGTCATTTTTTATATATGTATATATATATATATATATATATATATATATATATATATATATATATATATAAAGATATATATATATATAAAGATATATATATATATATATATATATATATATATATATATATATATATATATATATTTATATATATATATACAGCAAAATATAAATATACATGTATGCATACATAGTGGTGGTGCTGCGGTAGCATTGTCGCCTCACAGCAAGACGTTGTGTCATTCAATTCTCAGCTAGAGCGTCTTCTGTGTGGAGACATGCGTGAATGGGCATACCTTCATTGAAGGTTGTGCGTCAGGGCTGGCAAACTCGGCATGTAAAAAAATCTACTGCCAATCATTAGCGGACCGGAATTCCGCTGTGGCGACCCCTAACCGGGAAAAGCCGAAAGACACAAACAAACATGTATGTATACATATACAGATATATCTGTATATAGTACTGTAAATAGATATAGATATGTGACAATAAATATACACGTATATAGTTAGGATATGATACAGCAGTTACTAGTAACATATGTTCACAGGCCGTGAATATGAGGGTGAGGGGTCCAATAAACAAACGTGTAACACGTAGCATCAACCACCCCACCCCCCAGCTAGGCCAGTGAGACATACAGACACACAGTAAAGGTAAACACACCACTACTTCCCAGACCACCAGCAGGATACTACCAGTGGGAGAGACTTGCAAGGTCTAATCTTGAAACATAGACATTGATGTCCCTTGTGGGACACCAAAAATTAATGATCTGAGGCAGTCCCAGTAATGACTTATCAAACCAGGCTGTAGATGTACATGGACCAGTAAGTTGTGCAAGCCTGATAACCCATGGGTTGACACACCCTATGACATGTGTCCCAACACGGGGAGAGTGGGCAGTGTGTAGTAATGTGTTTATACTTCACCTGCACCCAGAGTAAGGATGAGTGCTGTAGAGGAGTGGCAGGTGGGGGAACTATGGGTATGCAATTATGGGCCTGGGTGTGCCGGTGTTGGCTGGCAAAGTCATATTAGGACCACCTCGGGAATGTAAGTAATATTCCGAAATGGGCATAGCTGATGCCCATACCTCCCAACCCCTAAGAGCACATCCACTGGACAGGCCATAAACCATTGAGGGAACAAATAGGGACAATACCTCTGAACTGTCCCCGATTTCCATGGACGTCCCTGATTTCAACTCAGTTTCTAACTCTGTCCCACTTAAACCCTCCTAAAACTATTGACATTTGGAGGAAAGGTGGTGAATTACACGTAATGAATAATAACAACAATTAAGAGTCATAAACATCATTTACCTCAGAAAATGTGTATGAATTCATATGCTCTGAGTCTGTCAATGTGTCAGGTTAATAGCACCAATAATTTAAATGTGTCCCTGATGTTGTTATGCCATATCTCTGATTCAGTTTGTATTTTTCCCCAATCGTATGAGAGGTCTGATAGGGACAGAAAGCACATATTCCACTGACAACCTTAGAAAGATGATAAATATTAGGTATGCAGTAGCATGACTCGGCTGAAGGATGTGGGTTCCAAAACCCATTTACTTGTTTGTATTGAAGAGTCTCAGCTCCCATGTATTAGCCAGATGGGTGCAGATTGTAAGAGGAACACACCAATAATATGAATCAAACCCTGGACAGGCCACGGATTCCGTACAGTCGAACGGCATGCCGTCGCCTAATGGGCAGCCATTCCTGATACTGTAGGCATGTATTCCGATGTAATAGGCATCACAAGGTAATATCATAGTCCTCATTCCCACTCATGGGTGTGAGTGTCACATGCAAACACCAAATGCAGTGCATTTGCAAGTGCGGGAGCAAGCGGATGTAAGCCTGTTTGGCTGCCAATATGCGAGTATTACACTGGTAAAGCAATGTAGAGGCTGACTGAGTTTAAGAAACTGTAACTAGAGGTTAGCATTGCTTAGCACCATGAAAACCCATGCACACCTGCTCACAACTGCTTTAATGTGCCTTAATCACTCCGTATCCAATGGCCTTGTTCTGCCCTGCAACAAAATAAATGGCCTCTGCAAGGCTCAAAACCAGGACCCTGCACACACAGCTATTGTGATTTACCAATAAGCCATGGCAGATATACAGACATTGGACCTTATCACATACATATCATCCAGCGCAGTCATTCAACAGTATAGGAAATGTATTCCATCAGGTAGATGTATGTGTGAGTGTTTATGTCCACCATATAGGTACGTACATATATAGAGATATATCAGGAACATAACATGTGACAACAAAGCATTACAAACGAACGAAAAGGGAAACACCAGCGAAGCCTATATTATGTAGTGGTGGTGTCCTATGTAATATCAAGACTCCCCCAGATAGACATGCGTCTTTCATACACACAAACATTTGTACATTGGCCGTATACATCACTATGTGCATGTTATTTACATTAACACAACAGTTCGTGTCCAATCATTATGTGGGAACAGTACTTTTGCAAGGTGCTGTGTGCAACATCATCATCATGATAAAGGTAAATGGGGTAACCATAGAGGGACCGGTAGTGTTGTGTGTACAATGGGGTCATCTGCATCACGTGTACCTGGAACATTTAGGACTCATGTGCATACTAGGAACGTGCGCCTGAAAGACAGGGGTGAGGACAACAGGAGTATGTTGTGATGCATATTAAAAGGGTTACATGTGTCCAGTGGACACCTGTGTGAAATGGACAGCTATGTATGGGGCAAATGTTGTTCTAGGAACCGGTTGGCCTTATGTTTCCCTAGGGTGAGAGTGGGATGTGGGAGAAGGAGAGTAGGTATTCCCGTGGAGGATAGGTAGGGTAGGATGACAGACAAGACAGCATACGGGGTCGGTATATGACACATGTGGGGGGGTACACCTCGGACGGGGAGGGGTGTTTGGCATTCACAAGCCCATGAGCCCCCAGATGGAAACAATGGGACGGAGATCCCCAGCCATGGGCAGCCACCACTGCAACAAAACAGCTGCAAAGGTGGCAGTGCTGGGGGCAGTTTAGGAGGGGCAGCCTCACCCTGTAAATGTGACACTCTGCCCTTGAGCTGGCATATCTGGCCTCAAAACCCTTTATCAAGCCACCTACACACCATGTCCGGGACCATACGATGGCAGACATGTTCCTGTCTGAACCTGCTCCCAGGGGGGACAAGCCCCATCCTCAGTGGTGGTACCACCAGAAGGTGGTGCAGAGCCAACAGAGATGGAAGTCCAAGGCTGGGCCCCAGATCTGCTGGTGCCCGGTGCCATGGCCAGCTGAAGTGGGACAGGGCATTCTGTGGGGATCTCCAAACCCATACAGCCTATGGTGTTGCAGTTTGAACACAGCTATGGCGTAATAATATTCAACAGCATTCAGGATTACTTACAACAGCATGCATAGATATGACCATTAACCCAACATAACAGATGGTATACATTTGCAGAGGGAGCACAACACATGCATATATACTGCATGACATCTGTACAAAGTGTAGAAGATGTGTGACTGCAGCTATGAACAGTGGCCCATTATTGGCATGTCACTGAGAACCCCATACAGTGTCTGTCATACCACTGTTTCGTGTGACATATGTCCAGTCAGGGATTTGATGGTAGTAACACATCACTATCACCATGTACTGGCTGCAATCCTCACACTATGCTCCTGCTATTCACAGGTATGTGTTCAGTGAGTAACACAGGAAACAAAAGGTTTCACACACTGACCAGTCCACAGATGGCCCTACAGATGGGGGTCCCTCATGAACAGAGCACTGTCTTGTCAGTTTTAAAACATGCAGAATAGCCATTTCCACACACAACTTGTTAAACAGGCAGTAGTCTCAATGAAGCATAGCTACACTTACATGCTGTAGTCATGTCTGGCACATTACCCTCCTGTCTTTAGGCTATTTCCCCACTGTGTATGTTGTTTGAGGAACATCCAGATATCATCTGTGATGCCATTTCCAAACATCAGACTGAGGTACCACTCCCAGCGACTGTCATGGGCAAACACCAACATGATGTTCCTAGATATTGTACTGTGTTTTTCATGCAAAAGCCTATGGGAAAATCATCACAGCTGTTCCACATGCAATCAGCTAGAGGAGGACTGCAATAGGTGCAGAGGCCATCACCTGATCATGACCATCACGTACAATACACAAGCTGCTGCTGAGCAGGTGTACACCTCCACATCCACCAGAGAGTGTTTGGCAGGGACAGACAGAGGCAAAGTACATCAGAGAAGGGCTTGGAGACTAAAACCTAAGCATCGTCTGTCACACACCTACCAGTACAGGGTCAAACCCCTGACCGACTAGTCATTACTGTTACAAGTGCATGCAGTTACTCCATGTGCCACAAAACTGATATGTTGGTGTGCTGTAAGAACATAAATGTGTGTTGGTGAGTGACATCTGCAACAGAGATATAGGTGTAGCATGCATGGCTGTCCACATGAACGGATATCACTGTCAACACAACCACACTCACTAATGGACTCACATTGACACTCTTTGCCAGGCCCACAAATACACTTCCCTAACTACTTAGTTTGCCACACTGCAGTAATGCACAGGTACTACATGGATCACAATGGATATCCGGAGGTTCTATGGACAAGGACATATGAACGTGTTTGACATCTGACTGTTATCCTCCAATATGCCAATGCTGGCCTGGTGTGGCAGAATCTGCTTATAGTCAGCAGGTTGACCCTTCACCTGCATTGATAGCATGATACAGGTATTCCCTGGTGTCAGTGGCATTGGTTCATACAGAGCACATGTGTATGGCATTGTATGGCCTCTGTGGATCACATTTGATGGCACCACATATGTTGCAGGCATCCAGTGGGGAACATAGTGAGGGCACATTGTCCGCAATTATGTGCCTATTGTACTGCTGTACAGGATGCCATGTCCTCTGCAGCCCACTGCAATCACACCATGCCTACTATCTGTCATCAATGTGCAGGGTACTAGCAACATAGCGGGATATTATAGGCAAGTGTGTTTGTGTATGACACATGGGTTCAGGACATATTCCGGGTACAAGTAGGGTTGCATACATTGTTCACCAGACCTTTTGCCAGATATAGGGGTATGGCTTGCCAACACAGTCCCGTGGCTGACTGACATCTGTACTCCTCATGAGGTGGGCATTGTTACGTAAGACAGATGCCATATAGGAAAACTACAAAATCAGCTCCCCAACATGTCCAGTGGTTAGACACTCACAACCACCTTCACACAGGCTCTGACAGTCAAACACACACACACAAACACACACACCTGCCATGTCCTGGAATCGAGCCCCTACCCACCTAGTGTATCACATTACAGCAATACACAGTTATAGCATGCTCTATGGTGAATACTGGGTTACAGTAGTCCTAGAGGTGTATTCCTAGGTGAGTGACATCAGCAGGATTGCCAAAGGTGGTCATGTGAATTGTACAGTGTGCATACACTAAAAAGCATTGTTCTTGTCTCAGGCAGACAGTCTCACACACACACACACACACACACACACACACACACACACACACACACACACACACACACACACACACACACACACACACACACAGTTGGTCTCTTTCGGAACAGAACCCCTACCTAACTAATTTGTCACACTACAGCAATACGCAGTTACAGCATGCGCTATGGAAAATACTGGGTTACAACAGTCCTAGAGGTGTATTCCTAGGTGGGTGACACCAGCAGGATTGCCAAAGGTGGTCATGTTAATTGTACAGAGTGTACAAACTCTAAAAAGCATTGTTCTTGTCTCAGGCAGAAAGAAACACACACACACACACACACACACACACAACCCCTACCTAATTAGTTTATCACACAGTAGCAATACAAAGTTACAGCACACCCTATGGTGAATACTGGATTACAGCAGTCCCAGAGGTGTATTCCTAGGTGGGTGACATAAGCAGGATTGCCAAAGGTGGTCATGTGAATTGTATACAGTGTGCATACTCTAAAAAGCATTGTTCTTGTCTTAGGCAAACAAAGACACACACACAGTTGGCCTCTCTTGGAATGGAACCCCTACCTTACTAGTTTATCACACTACAGCAATATGCAGTTACAGCACACACTGCAGAGAATACTTGGTTACAGTAGTCCTAGAGGTGTATTTCTAGGTGGGTGACATCAGCAGGATTGCCAAAGGAGGCCATGTATGTTGTAAAGAGTGTGCATACTCTAAGAGCATTGTTTCTTTCACAGGCAGGCAGACACACACAAAGTTGACCTGTCTGGGATTAAAACACCTACCAAACTAGATTAACACACTACAGCATTACGCAGTTACAGCACACATCATGGAGATTAATGGGTTATAGCAGTTCCAGAGGTGTATTCATAGGTGGGTGACATCAGCAGGATTGCCAAAGAAGGGCATTCCAAGTGTACTGCGGGTTGTACATGTCTGTTACCTGCAGGTACCCGTGGCTTATTGTCACGAAAACACATTTATACCTGCTTACAACTGCCTTATGCAGTCCTAATTGACAGTAGCAACAAGGTTTGCAGGTCTTGAACCCTGGAACATGCACACTGAGGTCACTGGATGTACCACCAAGCCATCTGGATTGTACACGTGTTGCATGGAGTCTATAATGCACTTCCTACCACAGGCATTCCACAGTACTGAAAACAAATGGGACAGTTCCTTTGTGTACATATGTACAGTACCCTTGAATGTACTGTACTCTGTGAAACAACAAAGACAAGTCTACATCTGTACAACTGTCATAGCTACATATATGTATATATATATATATATATATATATATATATATATATATATATTTTTGTTTGTTTGTGTCTTTCGGCTTTTCCGAGTTAGGGGTCACCAAAGCAGAACTCCGGTCCGCTAATGATTGGCAGTAGATTTTTACGGGCTGGCTTGCCAGGCCTAATGCACAACCTTCAACGAAGGAACACCTATTCACGCATGTCACCACACAGAAGACGCTCTAACTGAGAATCGAGCGGGCAACATCTAACTGTGAGGTGACAACGCTAACAACAGCACCACCAATCGTATATTATATATATATATATATGTATATATATATATATATATATATATATATACATATACACAGCCACAGCCATAGTCATATATATACATACATTTTATATATATATATATATATATATATATATATATATATATATATATACATACACACACACACACACACATATATATATATATATATATATATATATATATATATATATATATATATATATATATATATACATACACGTCTGAACGCCCTTTGTGATACAGAAGGGTTCCAAAGGAACTGACGTGTACACAAAACAGAGGCATCGCCTGTGTTATAACATTTCAGTCATAAGCAGTTCACCAGAGAAGGGATGGCTGTTGTGTATGTGGAGTTTGGGGTGGGGAATGATGGCTATTGTAATCTACCCCGGGGATTGTGGAGTTAGAGTGGGGGAATAACGGGTATGGACCTACACCCTGGTGACCACTTCTGTGTCACTGCTTGACATTGGCACAGGAAAATAACATACCTAACTGTAGTCGTGCTTGACCGTATATTCTTTACCATTCCTAACTATGTAATACTTTGTAGTTACTGGTCACCACAGATGGCTACCATGGTGTGCTAAAAGACATTACACATGTGTATGCCTGGCTACAGAGTAGTCACGCACACAAACACGCATACACATGCCAGTATTGCACATACACGTCTTGCCTATGTAAGGGTAACTAGTACAGTGGTATGCAGTTGGGGTATGTGCCACAAAACACATACACTTACATTTATTGATTCCATGTCTGAGCTGGGTGACATCACAGGACCGATTACTTGCAGTGGGGAGAGGGGAAGAGAGAGATTTAGTGGTTGACAAGGATAAAGGCCAGTGCAAAAGGAGGTATTGCTTTGGAATGCAGCAAAACCCACTGCCATGACAACAACACATATACACACACAACCACTTGCTGACACACACACTTGCCAGTGGTGGGATCAGAACTCCTGCCTGTCTAAAGTTCACTATTACAGTACTACACAGTTATGAGATGCGCCACAGAGATTACACATTCCAAGGCAGTCAGACTGCCCTTCTACAATTGAGGACAATAACAGGGAGTGTGACAGTCATGAATTACATAGCTGTAGACCTGTGTGTTTAAAGTAGGTGTCCATTACAACTTGTATGCACAAACAAGACACATCATCCACAGGTAGGCCTGAGAGGTATAGTTGTAGCACAACAGGAACCTGAACTGAAGTATGGCCATCTGCGGAATGGACAACTACTATCACTATACAAGGCTACAGTGGGCATGCTCATACACTTAGTAGCACAGGGCCATTTGGGATGCACTGACTACAACTACATAAGGTTATACTGGGCATTCTCATACACTTAGTAACAAAGGGCTTGTTGGATGCATTGACTCAAATTACACAGGGTGGCAGTGGGTACACTCATACACTTAGCAGCACAGGGCTGTTTGGGATGCACTCTGATTCTAACCACTGAAGGCCACAGTGTGCATGCTCAAATACTTACATGTACTGAACATGTTGTAATGGACTCCTATTGTAAACACACAGGTTTACAGCTAGGTACATCTTACCTGTCAGTATATATGCACATCATACTGGTTTACTACCTGATATCTGTATGTGGCCTGTAAATTATATATCTGTGTCTGTGCTGTGTGATACACATGCATAAATGTACATGAAGTACTGACATATATATGTTATGTATACACATTCATGCATGTGTGGATGTGACAGACAATAGGTTATCTGGGTCACACACATGCTACCTACAGCATGTGTCACACACCTTGCTGCCCTGAAAGGCATACATTGATAGCAGGTTGTGGACAGTGGCATTATATGTGGAACAGTGGAATGTGCAAGCATAATGTGTGAGCCACCTTGTGTAATGGTACTGAGGTGCAAGTGACAAGATGACCTCTCCTGGCTGTGGTAGTAGTTGTCATTATTAGCAGGATTGCTACCCTAAGTATATCTCACATTGGTCATATACACAAGTTCTGCCGCTGTCCATCACCTTACATGGGGCATTTGCTACCAAGCACATTAATGCCATGTGCAGTGATGTTATGGTATGGGTGGCAACTGCTAGACCAAAACAATGAGCAAATGTCCTGCTGTTATTGTGAGGTCATCCAGTATCTGTCATTCTGGGCAGTAATGACCGAACGACGAGCCTTCAACACAGAGCAAATGCATCCATGTTACATGTGTGTGTGTGGATAATACCTAGGTCACATTTACCCATATAGCCGCATTCCAAGGCAAATGTCCTACACACAGAAGTAACACCCTGACACCTACATGACAATTGCATTGGATGCCTATGCTAACCCGTGCTAGATGTGTGGCTTTAGTAATCCATTAGCTCAATGTAGAACCTACAATGGGGAATACCAACATCTGTGCAGTGAGGAACTCCTGGCTGAAGGCTCTGTAGTGCACAATTGCACTACCACCATATAACTCAGATCCAGACATGTGAGCCATAACAGTGGTATGGACCATACCAGGTGGTGGTGTACACATATTCATAAAGGCTTCTCACATGTAAAGACCATTACTCTGACATAACGCATCACAGATGAGTCAAGTACAGGTGACAGTGGCAAATGCTGCATTCTAGGTTGTATCCACATATACATTCACCACCTTCTTCCCAGACTACCAACACACATCCATATGTGTATGACATAGTATGGTAGACCACCAGATAATCCTTGATTGATGAACTGTACCTAGGCCTACATCAACTGTGCAATGTACCCATGTACAGACACAGCTGCATAATGTGTTATGCAATGCAGTAATACCACTGTTTGTAACCTGCTCAGTTGTACCCATACCAGGGTCCCTCGGATGTTGTCAGCATTAACACGGTTGACTGTTGCTGTACACCAGTAACCAACACCCTCATGGTTGGATATGACCTAACCGTACCTGCCCTGGATATGTACATTCCACACCCATACAACATATATCACATTACCATAGCTTACATTTACCTTTCAACATACAGGTGGCTACAGTCATTACACACATGCAAATGGCAGATAGCATGTTAACAGTACATAAGGTTTGATATCTATGTTGACAGAGGTAATATCCCCTCTCTACTGGTCACCCATGACACCTATCATATCATACAACACCCCGTGTGGCATGTATGTCTTTAGACATGTCCACCTAAGCAATGCCTACAAACATACTCAAATAACAGGACCATAGGACCTACACAAGGCCTGTATTGACAGACTCAGGGAAATCCAGCTGTGCACTGTATGTTCCTGAGTAGTCACAGGTTATATGTTCATGACATGTACAGCCAAGCTATGTCCTCCACTATGGTGCGATAGTCATGGAACTTAGGGTTAGGGTATGGGTTAGGATAAAGGGATAGCTAGTAAAGCTATCCCCTTACCCTATCCCATGCCCTAACCCTAAGGTTCGATACTATCGCATCATAGTGGAGGACATTGCTATGTCCTTCACTGCACTGCAGTCATCACGGACCTTAGGATTAGGGCACGGGTCATGGTAAGGGGATAGCCCTATGGGCTATCCCCTTACTATGACCCATGCCCTAACCCTAAGGTCCATGAGTACTGCACGGAAGTTCAGTACAACACCCGTTAGTTGTACTGAACTTCGCGTAAGTGCACTTTCGATTAAGTGCACTTCCGCTGCAGTGAACATTCCATGCACTATTTTGAGTTAGTGAAAATTCGATCTAGTGTTTGGAACCCCTCCTACATATACCCCATGTCAACAATTGCAAGCCATGCATGCTGTGTGCTGTCTGGACATTAACCTTAGTACCAAAAAAGCCAGTACATGCTGGGGTTAGATGTTTACAAGCCACAGATGCTCGGCTGTGTTTCACACATGGCATGGGGAAGGTGTGGAATGAATCTTCTTGACCTGCTAGTGCACATACTGATGTAGACCGCATATGTGTACATGTATTGCTGTTTGTGTAGATTCCATGTGTGTGCAGTGTCTGATGTCTGAAGGTAACTGTTGTCTTAGTACATCATGCTGTTGCAATGCAGCCTCAACCTTGCCAACTGTATATGGTGATATGCTTTAAGTACAGTAAGCCATACATGAGGTATGGAAGGATGTTTGGATATGACTACTAAGTAGTGGGGCTTCTTTGTAGATGAATGATTACTGAGAACTGCTCACTGGTGTGTTACAACCAGTCCTACAATAATCTTTGTACCTGCTATGGTCATGTTTTGTTAACTGAAGTGGAAGACAGATAATGTAGAATGCTGTAAGGGTGACACCGAAGGTAAACCCCATGACACCTGTAACAGTAATACCTCCCTCTGCATATATTGTGCATATATCAGCACAGTTGTCATAGGAAAGAGTCAGTAAGCACTGTACCAGATGTGATAGTGCTGTACTGCTGTAGTACCTATCATGAGATAGCCATGTGTTTGATTCACAGTACTGGCACGTGTGGGTGTGTGTCCATATATGTCACTTATGGTTGGGAATACATCCCACATATTATCACTCTCCTGAACACTGTTGGTGACACGAGTACAGAGTGCAGTGTAAAAAGAAAGCCATAGGCAGGTGGTTAAACCACACACATGTAAAGTGTCTGTATGTGTGTGACATAGGTGCATATCATCATCACTGCTAGAGTCTGTGGTGACACTAACATCAGGTGGACCGCAGGAGGGCAACACACCTACATCAACACCTGTGAAGGGAAGAAAAGAATTGTACATTACAAGTTATACCAGACACAGAGGCATCGCCTGTGTTATAACATTTCAGTCATAAGCAGTTCACCAGAGAAGGGATGGCTGTTGTGTATGTGGAGTTTGGGGTGGGGAATGATGGCTATTGTAATCTACCCCGGGGATTGTGGAGTTAGAGTGGGGAATAACGTGGTATGGACCTACACCCTGGTGACCACTTCTGTGTCACTGCTTGACATTGGCACAGGAAAATAACATACCTAACTGTAGTCGTGCTTGACCGTATATTCTTTACCATTCCTAACTATGTAATACTTTGTAGTTACTGGTCACCACAGATGGCTACCATGGTGTGCTAAAAGACATTACACATGTGTATGCCTGGCTACAGAGTAGTCACGCACACAAACACGCATACACATGCCAGTATTGCACATACACGTCTTGCCTATGTAAGGGTAACTAGTACAGTGGTATGCAGTTGGGGTATGTGCCACAGAACACATACAATTACACTTACTGAATCCATGTCTGAGCTGGGTGACATCACAGGACCGATTACTCTCAGTGGGGAGGGGGAAGAGAGAAGTTTAGTGGCTGACAAGAATAAAGGCCAGTGCAAAAGGAGGTATCCCTTTGGAATGCAGCAAAACCCGCTGCCATGACAACAACACATATACACACACAACCACTTGCTGACACACACACTTGCCAGTGGTGGGATCAGAACTCCTGCCTGTCTAAAGTTCACTATTGCAGTACTATACAGTTATGGGATGCGCCACAGAGATTACACATTCCAAGGCAGTCAGACTGCCCTTCTACAATTGAAGATAACAACAGGAGTGTGACAGTCATGAATTACATAGCTGTAGACCTGTGTGTTTAAAGTAGGTGTCCATTACAACTTGTATGCACAAACAAGACACATCATCCACAGGTAGGCCTGAGAGGTATAGTTGTAGCACAACAGGAACCTGAACTGAAGTATGGCCATCTGCAGATTGGACAACTACTATCACTATACAAGGCTACAGTGGGCATGCTCATACACTTAGTAGCACAGGGCCATTTGGGATGCACTGACTACAACTACATAAGGTTATACTGGGCATTCTCATACACTTAGTAACAAAGGGCTTGTTGGATGCATTGACTCAAATTACACAGGGTGGCAGTGGGTACACTCATACACTTAGCAGCACAGGGCTGTTTGGGATGCACTCTGATTCTAACCACTGAAGGCCACAGTGTGCATGCTCAAATACTTACATGTACTGAACATGTTGTAATGGACTCCTATTGTAAACACACAGGTTTACAGCTAGGTACATCTTACCTGTCAGTATATATGCACATCATACTGGTTTACTACCTGATATCTGTATGTGGCCTGTAAATTATATATCTGTGTCTGTGCTGTGTGATACACATGCATAAATGTACATGAAGTACTGACATATATATGTTATGTATACACATTCATGCATGTGTGGATGTGACAGACAATAGGTTATCTGGGTCACACACATGCTACCTACAGCATGTGTCACACCTTGCTGCCCTGAAAGGCATACATTGATAGCAGGTTGTGGACAGTGGCATTATATGTGGAACAGTGGAATGTGCAAGCATAATGTGTGAGCCACCTTGTGTAATGGTACTGAGGTGCAAGTGACAAGATGACCTCTCCTGGCTGTGGTAGTAGTTGTCATTATTAGCAGGATTGCTACCCTAAGTATATCTCACATTGGTCATATACACAAGTTCTGCCGCTGTCCATCACCTTACATGGGGCATTTGCTACCAAGCACATTAATGCCATGTGCAGTGATGTTATGGTATGGGTGGCAACTGCTAGACCAAAACAATGAGCAAATGTCCTGCTGTTATTGTGAGGTCATCCAGTATCTGTCATTCTGGGCAGTAATGACGAACGACGAGCCTTCAACACAGAGCAAATGCATCCATGTTACATGTGTGTGTGTGGATAATACCTAGGTCACATTTACCCATATAGCCGCATTCCAAGGCAAATGTCCTACACACAGAAGTAACACCCTGACACCTACATGACAATTGCATTGGATGCCTATGCTAACCCGTGCTAGATGTGTGGCTTTAGTAATCCATTAGCTCAATGTAGAACCTACAATGGGGAATACCAACATCTGTGCAGTGAGGAACTCCTGGCTGAAGGCTCTGTAGTGCACAATTGCACTACCACCATATAACTCAGATCCAGACATGTGAGCCATAACAGTGGTATGGACCATACCAGGTGGTGGTGTACACATATTCATAAAGGCTTCTCACATGTAAAGACCATTACTCTGACATAACGCATCACAGATGAGTCAAGTACAGGTGACAGTGGCAAATGCTGCATTCTAGGTTGTATCCACATATACATTCACCACCTTCTTCCCAGACTACCAACACACATCCATATGTGTATGACATAGTATGGTAGACCACCAGATAATCCTTGATTGATGAACTGTACCTAGGCCTACATCAACTGTGCAATGTACCCATGTACAGACACAGCTGCATAATGTGTTATGCAATGCAGTAATACCACTGTTTGTAACCTGCTCAGTTGTACCCATACCAGGGTCCCTCGGATGTTGTCAGCATTAACACGGTTGACTGTTGCTGTACACCAGTAACCAACACCCTCATGGTTGGATATGACCTAACCGTATCTGCCCTGGATATGTACATTCCACACCCATACAACATATATCACATTACCATAGCTTACATTTACCTTTCAACATACAGGTGGCTACAGTCATTACACACATGCAAATGGCAGATAGCATGTTAACAGTACATAAGGTTTGATATCTATGTTGACAGAGGTAATATCCCCTCTCTACTGGTCACCCATGACACCTATCATATCATACAACACCCGTGTGGCATGTATGTCTTTAGACATGTCCACCTAAGCAATGCCTACAAACATACTCAAATAACAGGACCATAGGACCTACACAAGGCCTGTATTGACAGACTCAGGAAATCCAGCTGTGCACTGTATGTTCCTGAGTAGTCACAGGTTATATGTTCATGACATGTACAGCCAAGCTATGTCCTCCACTATGGTGCGATAGTCATGGAACTTAGGGTTAGGGTATGGGTTAGGATAAAGGGATAGCTAGTAAAGCTGTCCCTTACCCTATCCCATGCCTAACCCTGGGTTCGATGACTATCGCATCATGATGGAGGACATTTATGTCCTTCACTGCACTGCATCATGACCTTAGGATTGGGGCACGGGTCATGGTAGGGGATAGCCCCATGGGCTATCCCCTTTATGACCCATGCCCTAACCCTAAGGTCCATGACTACGCGGAAGTTCAGTACAACACCCGTTAGTTGTACTGAACTTCGTGAAGTGCACTTCGATTAAGTGCACTTCATGCAGTGAACATTCCATGCACTATTTTGAGTTAGTGAAAATTCGATCTAGTGTTTGGAACCCCTCCTACATATACCCCATGTCAACAATTGCAAGCCATGCATGCTGTGTGCTGTCTGGACATTAACCTTAGTACCAAAAAAGCCAGTACATGCTGGGGTTAGATGTTTACAAGCCACAGATGCTCGGCTGTGTTTCACACATGGCATGGGGAAGGTGTGGAATGAATCTTCTTGACCTGCTAGTGCACATACTGATGTAGACCGCATATGTGTACATGTATTGCTGTTTGTGTAGATTCCATGTGTGTGCAGTGTCTGATGTCTGAAGGTAACTGTTGTCTTAGTACATCATGCTGTTGCAATGCAGCCTCAACCTTGCCAACTGTATATGGTGATATGCTTTAAGTACAGTAAGCCATACATGAGGTATGGAAGGATGTTTGGATATGACTACTAAGTAGTGGGGCTTCTTTGTAGATGAATGATTACTGAGAACTGCTCACTGGTGTGTTACAACCAGTCCTACAATAATCTTTGTACCTGCTATGGTCATGTTTTGTTAACTGAAGTGGAAGACAGATAATGTAGAATGCTGTAAGGGTGACACCGAAGGTAAACCCCATGACACCTGTAACAGTAATACCTCCCCTCTGCATATATTGTGCATATATCAGCACAGTTGTCATAGGAAAGAGTCAGTAAGCACTGTACCAGATGTGATAGTGCTGTACTGCTGTAGTACCTATCATGAGATAGCCATGTGTTTGATTCACAGTACTGGCACGTGTGGGTGTGTGTCCATATATGTCACTTATGGTTGGGAATACATCCCACATATTATCACTCTCCTGAACACTGTTGGTGACACGAGTACAGAGTGCAGTGTAAAAAGAAAGCCATAGGCAGGTGGTTAAACCACACACATGTAAAGTGTCTGTATGTGTGTGACATAGGTGCATATCATCATCACTGCTAGAGTCTGTGGTGACACTAACATCAGGTGGACCGCAGGAGGGCAACACACCTACATCAACACCTGTGAAGGGAAGAAAAGAATTGTACATTACAAGTTATACCAGACACACACACACAGACACACACACACACAGACACACACAGAGACACACACAGAGACACAGACAGAGACACACACAGACAGTCACACAAACAGAGACACACACAGACAGAGGCACACAGGCAGAGACACACACAGACACAGACACACACACACACACACACACACACACACACACACACACACACACACACACACACACACACACACACACACACACAGAGACACAGACAGAGACACAGACAGACACACAAACAGAGACACACACAGACAGACACACAGACAGAGACACACAGGCACAGACACACACACACACACACACACACACACACACACACACAGACATACACACACAAAGACACACACACGCACAGACACAAACACACAGACACACATGCTACATGCATGTGATATGGCAGATAGCATTCAGCTTAGACAATTATAGTTTCAGCTTAGGCAATTATAGTGGTAGTCATCATACATCCTTGAGTTGCACACAACAGCATGCATGTGGTATAGCAGATGGCATGCACCTTTCATAATTATAGTGGTGGTCGGCATACATACATGTATTGCACCCTTTGTGTTAGTAGCCTATGCCCCATAACTGCAACACAATGCACGCACTTTGCACCATTGCACTGCAATGCCATGGTGTGTGAAACATACACCACAAGTTAACGTACCATCGCCAACCTTTGTACATCTGCCACTGATGCTTTGTGTTGGCCACCGTCCCTATATGTGAAGACATGAGCAGTAGGGTATGTCGACTGCATACTATGTTTGCCTGAGTCCTAGCTTGCATATCTCCCCCAAAGCAGTGCATGTCTGTTCAACATTATTCTGCCTACCCCTGAGCTGAGTGTAGACATTGTGCATGTGGCTGTACACACATGTTTGACATGGTTGTCCCTACTTTGCAATGGTGCCACAGATCAGCACAGGTTTACAGTATACCAGCCTGCTGTGTGGCGTATGACCTTGCCAATCACATGTAGTATGACATGTCTTCTGCTGACGTGTTGAATGACATGCATACATGTGTAACACAATGGTGTCCTTTCCAATCTACAGTATGGTAATGGTGTCCCAAAGCAGGTACGTGTTATACTAACATGGGCCTTCAGCTGATGCAATGTTGTCTGCCCACCCTACAAATATGCAGGGACATACTGCACAATGAGCTGATGTGCATAGCCATTGCAGGGCATCATGTGGCTTCACAATTGCTATACAGTGTGAGCTACTGACACGGTTCATAGCCATAACTTTGTTCACATACAATACATATCTAATATGGAAAGTGACCTGCGTCACCGAGATGTATACACAATAAACCCTAATGTGGAATGTGTGACACAGGTCACTGTAGGGTATACAGATGACACCCCTGCACATCTGCAATCATATTAATGATACCTGCCAACTATGCCCATACATGGCTAATGTACAAGTTCTCTATGTCCTACATGCCATCTGTGTACCTCATACACATGAGAAGCAGGCATGACAGTGATGTCTGACACCGGCAAGGTGAATCTACTGCATCTGTGACTTGATGTGGATGTATGTGTATGTTGTGCAACACATGTATGTATCTGGATACTGTATAGGTGTATGCTTCCATGACGTGACACACTCCAGATGTTCAAGACATGTTATGTGGTGGTTTTATGTTATGCCTACACAAACTGTGCACAGGCCTGTATGATGTTTAGTGTTTCACATCTACAATATCACCATTACACAAAGGCCATAGTTGTACTGTGTTGAGCCAATGTACAACAGGGTGTACACACACATGTACATCACTTCTGCTGTGTGCTTTGCTTCATGTAAAACAGCTGATATACACAACTAGTAATCCAAAGAATGGCAGAAACAGTTTCCCCCAGACTCGAGACAGAGAATGCCAATGCTTTCTTTAAATGTCACAAATTTATTTCCAATAAAAAACGCCAGCACACGGAGCTCAGAAGATCAGGTTAAGCGCTTTCATCTGGCATTTGCTTCATGTCTCTGACCATCTTCCATGGCCATATGTACACATGTGCAGTCCAGTGGTTGTGATGACCATCTGCTTTCACATGTCAGTGTTATTCCATATGACAGACACCCATAGATGTCATATACTCCACTGAGGACAGGGTTATGCAGACAAAGGGTGGTATGTATGGGATGTGAGAGTTGTTTTGCAGGACAGTTGAGCAGTGTTGCAGTCAGCCCACTACATGTCATGGACATGTCTGATAGCACATGACAATGTGTGACATTCATAGCAAGGGTATACTCCACAAGGGTGTATCCTGTGGGTCGGGTATACTCCAGCTCCAACATATTTAGTTTGTGTGCACACATATGCTCTCTGTACAGTACTGTTCATATTCCTAACATGTGTAATGCTGATATGTAGTACATGTCCCTACAGTGAAACACACCTCCACCATTGTATTCACTGTTGTCCACACATCTGGCAATGACAGTTTGGAAGGTTTAGTGTAGGTGTTTCATATAGTCTACAATTGTTTTACATAGGTAAACAGTGTGATGCATTGCAGGTCTGACCAGTGTCCATTACCAGGACCACCATACATTATGTGTACGTGTGTTATGGCAGATAGCATGCAATTAATATGTTCCGTGCAGTATCAAGCCTGGTAAATAATAACAATCTCACCTGAGACAGGCTTCTGTCACTGCAAAACACCAGAGGTACCTAAACAGGGGTGTGACAGCAGTAAGATTATCCACACCTGTGTGGTAGCTACAGGGTGCAATGTCTATGTTAGCACATAAGCCAGTACAATACACTAACCTATGGAGTATGCACATCTGTGCATACATAGAGTAGCAGAGTATAATATGTGGCATGCGTGCATACATGCCTTGCATATGATGTTACATTACATATTGTACAGTAACACATGTAACTATGTGATATATGGTTCTGTTTTATGTGGAGTAGTGACTTACCAGGCAACTCCAGGCTCGGTGGTTGAGAGATACCCACCTCCACAATACCAGCTAATGCTTGTGGATGGAGGTCTACAGGTGTCCCCAGGTTGGCCAGTAGCTCCTCGGTACATGTGAGTGGGGGCTGGGTGAGTGGCCCCCCACCTGTTGCACCTGGTTCCCTGGCAATTGCATTTGCACTCTATTTCACCCATCTTATTTGGTCAGTGCAGTGTTGGTGCACCTGCTGATAGGTGTAATTGTGTCCACCAACATCATTTACCCTCCTGCAGAGTTCCTCCCACAGGGCATCCTGCTGCTGTGCACCCTATGGCACATGGCTGAAGAATGTTGTGTAGTTGTTGAGGAGGTATGGGATGAGGACCTCATCCTTCAAGTGACTGTATGGTGGCAGTCAGGTATGGGGCATATCTGGAAGACATAATGATGGAGACAGGTCACAGTAACTTACAGAGAAGTATAGCAGTACAGTTGAACATACATGTGTATCACATTTATTAAGTTTACAAATACATCTTTGTAGATCTACATGACACTAACACCACTGACATGTATAAGTCACACACATTTGACACCTACTGGTGATGTGATGTTCTCGCCATATATGTGTGTGTCATGTGATGACATTGCTCATACACCATGTGGATGTTGTCTTGACGTAGGCATGTCTGTTTGCCTGTAGTGGTGTCTTTATCTATCATATGCCTGGATGTGTTCACATTAATGCAAACAACCTTAATGCTGTGTATATGCCACATATATAGTCATACATAGCCATTAGAGACATGACCTATAACCCTGCAGACTTGCAAGCATGTTTGTGTTTTTCCATATACATCTACATGGCACTGTACAGCTGTGTAGCATCCTGCCATGTATTGCCTGTGTTGTGCATGTGTAACACATGGGACAATAGCTAGCCTGATGGTATTTGCAGGGTTGGATATCAACTATGGCATGTATGGTCATAGTGATGTGGCAGGCTATATGCCCTGGGCCATTTATGAGCCTAGTCAGACAGGTTACCTAGCTGTAGGCAACAGACAGGTAATAGTCAGTGGCCAGTTCAAGCAGTGCCACAGAACTGATACACATGTACTGATATATTTGGCATGCGGTCATCACACCATGTCACAGAGAGGGGCGATGTGCAGCTTCGCTGGACAGGATGCATAGTATGGCAAGACTATGTTAAGTGTATGGGATAGGGATCTGTTAGGCATGTTGTGATCCTTGTACTAGACAGGTGGATGTCCATGACGTATGTGTTTATTTGGGATCAGGATGTGTTAAGTGTAGCACGTCCAACAGCTCTGGGTTGGACATGGCTTTATTCAGGGTAGGCTGCATGCTACATAGTGCAGCTAAGGATTGTGAATGGTAGTGTAGGCCATCTATACATGGGCAATACCCTTAAATGAAATATGTGATCTATTATGGGCAACATGGGTGTTGAGTATGGCTGAGCTATCTCTATATTCCTGGATGGGACCCTGTCATGATTAGGGGTGCCACATACGACTACCTGTCTTTTGTGGTGATGTAACTATCAAAGGGAAGTACTGTCCAGCTGTATCTCATACACACAGTTGTCATTAAGTTGACCACTGCCTAGGTGGTAGTTAATGGGTACAGGGTTTGTAACATAGGGGATGACAATGCAATACTTAGCTGTCAGAATGTGACCATACATCACACACCACATATCTGACACACTAAGGCCCTTCAGTATGTTGAACGCAGCACACAATGAGTTGACTATTGCTCCTAGTTCATAGTCATTTGCAGACATCAATAGGCTGATGCCTTCTGTGTTAGTCTATGTGGTATAGATACCAAAGAGGGGGCGTACCAGGAATGACCCCTGTATTACTGTGGCTGGCACTGGTTTGATGTGCATGTATTCTTTGGACACTGTCTGTAGTGTCGGTTCTGTCAGCAGTCCAGTTGCCAGCCACTCCCGTGACATAGGTATATACACCTAGTTTACTGAGTGTAGCTGGAACACAGTATGGGTGATGGTATCATACGACCTGGCAAGGTCATGATATGCAGTGTGAATCAACCCTACTGTCATCTACATCTGTACCGAGTACATCAATTACACTGACACAGTTCATGGCCGTACAGACCAGACTCAGCAGGGTAGTTGTGCATTATGTCCCATTATCAATGGTGTCTCCCCCTTTGTGGGGTGTGATAACTGTTGCTGTGCACCATTCGGTGTGTACACAGCCTGACATGGAGCTGTGATTGAACATGATGAGTATGTGGATAGCTGAATGTTCTTACATTTGAGTAGGATACACCCTGGGATGGTGACAGGTCCCATGAAAGCTGTATGTATGGCATTAGAGAGTGCAGCTTGTACCTGCATAGTCATTAGTACAGGAGCCCTGTAGTGTACATGGATATATTACTAAGTGTACCTGTTGGGGGTGGGGGGAGGTTGAAGTGGGTTTAGGTTCTCCAAGACCCTATCAGGATGATCGGGTGCTATTTCTGTAGGTGCAGTACTTCCCATGCCATAGTGCTGTGAAGCATGGCAGGTCTTGTCATTGCCATTATGAATAATGACACAGATATATAATGCTCTGTGCTTGGCCTCATAATATGTGGCTGATTGGTTTCATGGTAGCTTTGCATGGTTTCATATGGTGTATCTGCATCTTACTGAGGCTGACCAGGGATCACCTACACTGATGTGTGTTCACTCTTGCAACAGTTACTACTGTCTGTGGTACAGTTTAAAGCATGGTACCACCAGTTTGCCTACTTGTTTGTGTTGGGTTGACTCCTGGTTCTGTTTCAATGGCACAATCACTGCACATATGTGACTGCTTAAGGTTAATTTGTGTAGTATTCAGCATTTGTGCATGCATTGTCCATCTGCATGGGTGCCATGGCACTCACCACTCTGCTCTTAGGGAACATAACATTGGCACTGGAGGCTATGTGTAGCATACTGTTAGCCCTGTTTGTGTGACTACTGTGATCCAGGTCGGTGGGGTCGATGGAATCCAACATGAGCTGAGCACAGGTGCTGGTACATGAGAAGTCTTCACAGTTCATAATGGAATAGTTGAGAGTAGCCAATAGTATGGTTCTGTCTCAGACCTATTCTTCCCCATTGCAGCACATTATGGCAGTTGGGAAGTCCGCGGCCTGGTGGGTGATCTGTCTCGAGGTGCATTTTGAATTCCACTGTGGCACAAAGGTAGTTGCTCAGCATAATGCATCTGATGTTATGCAAGTGCAATTAGCGTGGGGGTATACATGTCCTTCAGGAATATGGACACACCTATGGCCCATGTGTTCCAATAAAGGATAATGGGCAAAAGGTGAGATATGTGTTATAACATGGTCATGCAGGTGTGCTCTCCAGAGCATTGAAACATGTCTCAGCCACTGCACAGATATGTTCTCCATGTTAGGGATTGACATATGTGTGTCAGTATAGTTTTTCTGACATGTATCATTGTGTAGTGAGATCCGCAGTGTATTGCTTGGCTGTCCCTGTAACAGTAGTGGACCTTCACCTGAACCATGCATGATGAAGGCACTATAGGGGAAGCATGAGCCCTAGGCTGTATCCAAATTCACAGGGGTGACAGGTGCAGGCTCTGTCTGGCAAAGCATCATGGTCTGTCAACCATATTATCCCAGGACGACAGATACTGGATACCCTGCAACATGCATCACTACACTACACAATTGTGGAATACAGTCCTTTTGTCCCTGTACTGCAGTATCATTCTGGCCAGTGGAAGAATGCTACCCAGGCCATGGGACATACCTGCATGGCCTACAAGACCTGACAGTTCCTACATGTGTTTCCATGCTGTCCAGGCTACTGCATCACAGGTCCTGAACAACAACATGGAATATGCCAGAGCCATGTGTATAGAGCAGTAAGTGGTCTGAGTGTATGATTATGTGGCTAATCATGTCAGACAGGCAGCTGACATTATGTATGCCCTTATATAGATCTGTGTTTAACATAGTGCTAGGGTTTGCACTCACAAATGAGTACTGTTGGGCATGTTTCCAGTCATGTGTTCAGAGGTGTGGCACAATTATGCAAACTATGTCATACAGTTTGTGTATATCAGTTTCTGTCTCTTCCTGCTTGGAGGGGGGGGGGGTCACTTGTTTGGCCAGATACCGAGACTCGTCTGGGAATGTGTGTGATTTCCAGTAGTGTGTACCAATGTCCTTACTGTGTTCTGGTAAGGGTATGTGTTGGTTGTGTTGATGAGCTGCATGTGTTAACCTACACCTCATGACTGTCCAGTCCAGTCAGGGCTGTAGACTGGGCTGCCGTCCAGCTTACCCCTGTAGCTGCATCCCAGACAATGTGTGGGACATGGTGTTAGGTGGGTCTGGCAGTGTACATGGCATAGAGATTACATTCCCCCAGGATGGCCACATACACAAAGCTCACATTAGGAGACACCAGTAGCTGACTAGTGGATATGCCTGCATGAGCAGTCAGTACTACAAGTACCAAGTACTGTCTTTAGTTTACGTATTACCTATAAAGATGATATAGACAGTGATGCTCACATGTAATTATTTGTGTTACAGACATGACGACACTGGCTATTACGGAAACAGTGTAGCTACTCTTGGCAGCGAACCTCCTCTGAGGAGCACATCACATCCTGTTAGTTGATTACAGATGATGCATGTGTCTACAGGTCTGTTTCCTTCTCTGGGTATATACTCACATATCCACCAGGACCATGAGCTCTGTTGGGTACATCACACACTCCCCAAACAGAGTCATGTTTCAATAGGCTCTGATGCCACTATCAACATGATCAGGATATAATCAGATAATGTGAGCCATCACCTATGATGCAGCTGTTACACATGGGCAGCTGTCTCCTACATCTTACACTCCTACTGCAGATGTTACACTGGAGTTAAAGATGATATGCAACCTGTTTCATTACCAGTGCTGTGTACTACCTTACATACAGTATATGCAGATGGCTGTTAGGTTGGGTTACACAAACCTGATAGTTCAACCAGTGTGTCTGTACTCTCAGTATCCACTCTATGTAGGTGTGCACATAGCCATTTGGCCCAGCCCTGTAACAAGGGTCACTACAAATTTGCATAACATGTACACATGCACATTTGTTATTGCTTGCAAACGATAGCAGAGAGGTGGATATTAAATGTGTTATGTGCATGGATAGTTACCTGGCTCTTCCAATTATCTTTGCTATCATGCTGCTAACCTGTCAGATGAATACTAATGCTATGTATCCTGTCATTAAGTATTGTAATTGCCAATAGATATAACTACTGTTTGCATAGCATATCAGAACTGCTATGTAGAATAGAATACAGATCTGCCTAGACAACTGTACATTACACAGTTATTGGCACAATATCCCGCAATGCACGTCATATTTGCACGGTAAGCCCACCTTTAACATGTTGATCTTACTTATACACCCATACATATGTCGGCTGTTACAATATAACAACATATACTATCCCCTGTTATAGCACATACTTGTTGGACCACTCCTGGCACTGACAGTGGCTGGAAGCAAAATGGTGGGTTCCTAGCCCATAGCATCCCTTGTGGTGTATGTGGAGTGTGCCATGTGACCTAAAGCAGTACACACATAGAATACTACAAGCATTACTACTGCTCAAAAATACATCGCTACAAGATAGCTATTTCCACTATATGCATTGATTACACTGTAATTCTTACAGTGCAGATACTAGATACACAAACATACTACATGTTATACATACCATCTTAGTAAATGGAGGTGTTATTAACTAGTGTACTACTCGTTTATGGTTCATCTTTCCATGTTTTGTACTGTCCTACAGGTAAATACAGATGGTTTGGATGTGTGACAAGGCAACCTTTTATAGGAACAGATCAGTAACATCTGCTATCCCGATGGCCAATTGGTGTTCCTAAGTAGCTAATTACATGCACATCAGCTGTGCTGCTGCTGCCTTAGCCAATACCATGACTACAGTGGAGTATAATTTAGTGCTCTACTTGGGCATTGTCCCTTTGCCTTACTTGTGAAGAAGACAGTGTGGAGGTTTTTTTTGGAATCCATTGCAATAGCTGTATTGAGACTAATAGTAATATATTGTGTGTAATGCCTAGAGGAGTTAGTTAAAATGTGAGTACTGCTGTTATATTTCTGAACATTGCTACTTGTGCAGGGTTTGTCTGTACCTAATACTTCTGCATATGTGTCAGTCAGGCCAGGTTGTTTGATCAGCTCAAGGCTGCATAGCTATGCATATAATGTTAGGGGGTTTACAGTGTGCTTACCAGACATATTTAGTTTGATGTTACTGTGTATCATACTGTGCTTATAATCAGTACTTGGTAAAATTTCCTGGTGTACGGACCTTTCAACCCTCTGAAACGGGATTAGTTCATACAAACCCTGTTACATCTGCAGCTGCTCAATTGTATAATGGCAACTATTTCACATAGGGACATGTTAGTATGTCTGTGTCCAGGTATGTTAAGGTTAAAGCAGATGCACAGCAGTTGCATAATTGGTTATGGTATGACAGTATGTATTGATGTAATTATTTTAGTTGTGGGGTAAATGTTGGTGGATGTACACAGCACATGCAGGTGTGTAGGAACCCCTTTTATACAATGTCTATATGTGTGTGGGTGTTCTTTCCCTATGTGAACACCTAACCCTTAGTGGACTAATACTATGGTAAATGCAGGCTGATTCATTAAGGCACTATTAAATGCTTTCTGTATAGCATGCAGGTACTGTTAGGCCTTGAATCCTTTTGGCAATACAACGGAATGTAATAAAGATTTGCAAAATTAAAGCTGTCTGTATAATTCTGTCATAGATATCTGCAGTC
>NC_056737.1:128182528-128210028 GCF_019279795.1 Protopterus annectens
ACAGTGATCATCTATTGGAGCCAGGGTTCACACACAGTCTCGTAGACATTCACACTTTGGCTTGCTTATGGTTGGCTCCTTTGCCTGACTTGCAATCCGTAGGGGTAGCAGTGAGATGTTCTGGTTCTGTGAGATGAGCGCACATGTTTGCACCATGTAGGGGCGTCAGCCAGTTTAAAAAAAAAATAGAACCTGGATACTCTGCTAGGGAAGACAGATACTGAATATGGATGTGTGGCGGGCATAATGGTTATGGTGTTTGCATCACGGCTCCAGCATGAGGGTTTGAGTCTCAGCAATTAGTTAAGTTTAGAATGGCTCACAAGGGTAGTTACCTTAGTGGAGTTAGTGACAAGTGGAAACAACAGTCCCCTTGGTGACAATAAAACATCTTTTTTTATTATTTTTAGTTTTTTTTTTCTCTCCCTCTCGTCTTCGATTTATTCAGAAATAGCAGGTGGTGAGCAGGTGTTTATGGTCCTGAAAGGGTATGCAATTCCCCTAATGTTGCATGTGTGTGTGTGTGTGTGTGTGTGTGTATATATATATATATATATATATATATATATATCTATATATATATATATATATATATATGTATATGTGGATTCACTTTATATCCTCGAAATACTGAAATATTGAAATTCAGTATTTCGAAGCTATAAAGTCGAAAATTTATAACTACGAAAACTCAGAACTGCGAAATTCAAAATCTCGCACACCAGAGATTTTGAATTTCACGGCACACCGGAGATTTTGAATTTCACGCTTCTACTCCACACACAGACCATCCTCCCCAAACACAAACATAAGCTCTATACTACATAAAAGCAGGGGGGCAAGCCCCCATGCACCCCCCACACCCCCCCTACTTAATTAAATATTCTCACTCTGAGGTCGCACTACATACAAACATACACAAAACACCACCACACAAGTTGCATTCACCTCACACACAAACATCAAAGCAACAAAACACACTGACACACACCACAGCCCCTACCCAAAACCCTTAATACACACACACTTACCTGAATCCATAACCACAGTGAAAGCTCAGAAGCACAAAATGCAAAACCTACAGTATTTGAGGTTTTGAATTTCACGATTCTGAGCTTTCACTCTTCTAAGGAATCCACTTTATGGGCTCAAAATACTGAATTTCGATGTTTCAGTATTTCAAGCTTCTAAAGTGAATATATATATATATATATATATATATATATATATATATATATGTGTGTGTGTGTGTGTGTGTGTGTGTGTGTGTGTGTGTGTGTGTGTGTGTGTGTGCATGTGTGCAGGGTAGGTTGGGCACAGAACTAGTTGTATTTCATTGGGTGATTGCCTTGTGTACTTTGTGGGGGGTTTTCTCTGAGTGTGGATGTTTATTGCTGGTGTTTTTGTGTGGTTTGTCTAGTATTATTGCCTTTGACTTGTAAGGATTGGGTTTCTGGTGTTGCATGCCTTCTCTACAGGTGGTATTGTTTGGTTCAATGCTCCTGGCCCTGGTTCATTGTGGCTTGCTTGCCTTGACTTGCTTTCTTGAGATAGATTTGGCGTAGAACTGCCGACACATTTTAGCGGGCTGAGAAATGATTTTATGCTATAGCTGATGTGTATGCGCAGTGGTGGCTGGAGGCCTTCCAGCTGCTAATCTAGAATGAGCGAGAGTGGCTGCCATGCAACTCCACCATCCTGAATTGTTAATTAAGGAATACATTGCCCTGTGTAATGGTCGGGGGGAGAAAATATTGCTGCTGCTGTTTTTATGGGCTTTAAGCCCAAAAAAAAAAAAAAAAAAAAGTATAGTTACTTTCATGGTACAGACTGCCTCGGAACATAACGATTTTGCCTAATGCTTGCTCCATTTTTCATAAAAGGGTGGTTTTCTGGTGAATTGGTAGCAATAGCTGTGTGGGAGCAAATGCTGTTGTGTTGTCAATTTATAAGCCATAAGAGTAGTGCTTGGTACATTTGGTGAAAAGGGATGTTCCATTGTGGATGTGGTTTTAGGCAGGGCTGTTGTCAGTTGGGTGAAGCACTTTTCCTTTCATAGTATTTGCTTCCCTGTCTAGCAGGGTGACTGATGTGATCCCATCCCCAGGGTGAATTTTCTATGTCCCATTCAGAGTCTGGGGCGTCTCTGGGTCAGGAACCTATCCTCCCAGCATGTTTTTTTTCATGGTGATCACAAGGTTTAGATCCCTGGAACGCATGTGGCTCTGAGGGATTGGGATTTCTTTAAGTGTAGGTGGGTCTGGATAGGGATAGATCTCTTCAGGTGTGAGGTTTACTTTTAATATATTCTACTGGTAGTTAAATTTATCTTAGGTATTTGATAGGGTCAGAGGAAGCTTTACTTCAGTTATGGTTGCTTTGTCATAGATGGGAGTGTCAGTGGTACATTGGTACATTCTTTCCTGGGTTGGCAGGATAGGTTGTCCTTGAAGATGTCTTGGAATGTGTTATGCATTTTGGATGTTTTACATGTCTTTTTCTTTCTTGGGGTCTTGGAACAGTGTGGCTGTAGTTTGGGAATAGGTGGGTATAAGGTGAAGCCCTCTCATTCCTATTAGAGTTTATTTTTGTCCTTTTCTTTGTAGATGATGGTGTGCCGAGTTCCAGTGGTGAGATACAGTGAGTTCGCAGATGATCATGCTTTGGTGTCAGTTAAGTGGTGGGGTCATTGGGTGAGTAATCAGAAATGGATAGGTGTAAAGGCAAGCACAGTGATCCGGAAGAGGAAGAAACTTGTGACTGTCCAGGATGATGAAGCATAACTAACTTTTCGTTTACTCTAGAATAAGTATTAATGTTTTATGACCTTGTTTGAATTGTGATACAGGATAATGTACAATCCAAGGGAGAATTAAGAGTTCTATTATTTAAACATCATGGGAGGCAGTGGTGCAGTAGTTTGTGTCATTTCACAGCTAGAGGTTCTCCAGTTAAATTCTCGTCCGGGGGCCAGTTGTGTGCACTTTGTGTGCCCTCCTTGCATTTGTGTGGGTTTTGCTAGGTACTCCTGGGTTTTCCTTCCATGCTGCTAAGTTGCTAGTTACTTAATATTGGATATATATTTGTATGGGAAGACATATAGATCACATACGTTAGATGGTCGTCATAGTGAGAATGGTTTTGCTGCATGTTTAAATTTGGATGTATGTTTAAATGGAAGTCCTGATCACTTGTGTGGGTACATTGAGGTCACAGACAGAGTGCTGAGTGAGTAACAGTCAATGTCCTGATGGAAATGGACTTGAAAGGTAATGTTTTTTGTTTTGCAGATGTTTTGAGTGCTGGAGAGGCTATAGGATAGTAGGCAGTTTTATTCAATGGTCATTAAGGCACATTACAGTTGGGGCAGTGGTGATTTCTTGCAGATGTAAGACATATTTATTTTGGCCAGTTTGAATGGGTTACTTTGGTAGGGTTAATAGTTGATGTAGTCTATCAGTTTTGTTGCTTGTGGCTTAATTCTTTTGATACACCCTTGTGGCAGATGGATAGGGTAGTCTATAGGGATTTGTATTTTGATTATACATTTATAGGTGTGGAGTTTGGGGGTGTATTTGTGGCATGTGTTATGGCTGTGGTTAGTCATTATGGAAAGGTGAGGGCCAGCAAGGGCAAGGATGGTTCTTAGGTGCTACTCTCATATTGGATAGTTGGAGGGATGACAGGAAGGTTCGTGATCTATGATAGGGCTGCTGTTAAGGTTAGTTGGTGATTGCCCTTGTCTGGTTTTAGGGGGCATTGGGGGTAACATAAGGGAGGGACTAACTGTTTTCTTTCAGTCGTTTGGCCTGTTTGTCACTTTGGCTATGTATGTGATAAGGTTTATAAGATGGAAGGTTGAGTCAGTGGCTTGTGTGAGGAGATGATTTATTTTACTTTTGGTGTTTGTGTTAGCTGGTGTAGGAGGTTTATTGGGGTTGTTGGGGGATTATGATTTGTTCCAGTTGCCAGTATGGAACTTACAGGGCTGATGGTGTTTGAACAATGCCATGATGGTTGTTTAATCATTTCATGTTATAAAAGCTAGTTGGTTTAATGTCTGGATTGATATTGCACCTGCGTTAATCTCATTGGCATGATGGTATGCAATTGGGTTTAATAATGAAATAGTATAGCTTGTTTTGTTGAGTTGCTAGAATGCCATGATGACTGCTGAGCTGTTTTATTGCTTGTAAAAGACAGTTAGTGTGATGGCGGGATTGCTAGACAATGGGAGTTTAATGATACTAATTTGGTTGGTAGTGATGGGGGAGTCATTAGAATTGTTATTGCTCTGGCATTCAGGAGAGCTCATTTGGTTATTACTGGATTGGGTGGTAAATGGGGTTGCAATGTGGCATGATGGCATGTAGTTGACTCTGCATTCTTTTTATAATGCCCTTGAAGTCATTGCAGAGCTGCCATTGGTCATAAAGTGTGGATTATTTAGCTCATGTGCAGTGCAATGCTAGGTTATCATAGCATAGGTGAAGGATCAGTGTTTCATTTTCAGTTGTTTTGGTAACTGTTTATTTTGTTATGTGATAGGGTTTTAGGAGTTAACTCTACCCACCTTGGTTAGTGCGGACAGGGTACATTGAATGATGTTTGGCCGGATGCCGTAAGGGTTTTTAGTTTGTTGGAAGTGTTCTGCAGAGAGGGGGAACAGCCTGGTCAGGCTGGTGGGTGGAGAAGAGGGGCAGGCCTGCCCTCTTCTGTTCCCCCTCTGGTGCTGGATGGTCAATTCAATAAGTTTGAAAAGGAAAGTGCAGTAACACTGCTGGGGTACATAAGTAAGCAGAGGAAGCTGCTTATTTGGCTGATGGTATAATGCAATAAATGGTAATGAAAGTGAGCGGTTACGCTGCTTGATAAGTATACACATAAGTGGGTGAAGCTTCTTATTGGATTGATGGTATAATGCAATAAATGGTAATGAAAGTGAGTGGGTACGCTGCTTGATAAATACCAATAAATGGTAATGGAAGTGAGTGGGTAGGCTGCTTCATAAGTAAATGAGTGGAGGTATGGATGCTGCTTATTGATCAGGATGAGCAGGTTTAGGCAGTCCTGTCCTAAGATAATTTAACTTGGATGTTATTTCACCTGTATCATGTTTGGTTGAAATGGATAAATATTGATTAACATTTATGTTTATGGACATTTAATAAAGGTCATCAAATGTCATTTGGTATAATCTGTTTCTTGAAGGGGGACCTGGACAAATGAGGATTGGAACAGACCATTTTGTCCAGGGACATCTTCAAGGTGGGGGGGGGGGGGTTAGTTAGAGTAGTAGGATTTGGGAGGATGGGGGAGGATAAGGTTAAACAGGAATGGATGAGATTTGGGAGGAAGTGAGGTAGGGGTAGGGAGGGGCTTAAAGGATGTTAGGCAAGTGTAACTGGAATAGGAGATACATTTTGGGGTGAACTTGCTACCTACCCTCCTTCTTTTATTAGTGGGGATATAGTTATGTTTAGTTTGTACAGGGCAGAGAAGAGTGGTGGGCTTGCCCTCTCCTGTTCCTCCTCTGGTGCTGGATGGTCAATTCAATAAGTTTGAAAAGGAAAGTGAATAGTTACACTGCTTGAGTACATAAGTAAGTGGAGGAAGCTGCTTATTGGATTGATGGTATAATGAAATAAATGGTAATGAAAGTGAGCGGGTACGCTGCTTGATAAGTACCAATAAATGGTAATGGAAGTGAGTGGGTACGCTGCTTGATAAGTACCAATAAATGGTAATGGAAGTGAGTGGGTACGCTGCTTGATAAGTACCAATAAATGGTAATGCAAGTGAGTGGGTACGCTGCTTCATAAGTAAATGAGTGGAGGTATGGATGCTGATTACTGATAGGATGAGCAGGTTTACGCAGTCCTGTCCTAAGATAATTTTACATGGATGTTAGTTCACCTGTATCATGTTTGGCTGAAATTAATGAATATTGGTTAACATTTATGTTTATGGAAATTTAATAAAGGTCATCAAATGTCATTCGGTGTAATTTGTTTCTTGAATGGGACCTGGACAAACTATGTTAAACAACAGTGGTTCTAAGACAGAGCCCTGTGGCACCCCAAAGACAATTTCCAAGTTTTATGATTGGCATCCTTGCTCAATTATAGGTTGACTGTGCCCATTTAGCAAATGTTTGACCCACGTAATAAGAAATTAATTATATCCAGTTTTAATTAACTGTGTGGCAAATAATCAAATGCCTTGTCTTAATCATGGAATATAGTTCAACAGGCCTAAATCAGTTGCTAAGTTACTTGGTCATAGAATTCACCAAGGTTTGTTGGTGTGGACCTGCCTTTAACAAAACCATATTAGCTTAAATCAACCAATTCTATTTTTTGCTATAATGCATTAAATCAACCAAATACCTTTCAAATCACTTATCCAGAACTGATGCTAAACTTACTGTTCTATAGTTCTTAATTGCAGATGTCTAACCTTTTTTTAGAAATTGGTGTTATGTTAAAGACATCATATAATACATGGACCAGGTTAAGTAGTAAAATGACAATCACAGTGTTAGGATTTTTATCTGGACCCATTGAGGTGCTTTTATTTACTCTCCCAAGTGCTTTGTTTATGGTGCTTTTTGAAATGTATGGGCAATTGTTCACCTTCAATACCGTGCAGTGACTCACAGAATCCTGAATACTGTGCATAATGAAAGGAGTATGTGCCAAAATCAGCTATGAAAGGACTATGTGTGATTCAGGAAAAGCTGCAGGCAAGTTTTGAACTCAAGATATAGTGTCATGTACCAAGTAGGTATATAGTGAATGCAGTGTTGATAAATGATGACTGACATAACATTTTGAATAAAAGGTATGGTCAATCTACTAATTTCCCTGTAAGAAGACTGATATGGTGTGGCTAATTTAGCAAATCTTCTTCGGTAAGTCTCAATAAATTATAAATAAACCTAATCATATCATACTACACTATCTTTTATTCTTTATGTCTTTAGAAGTTATAATTCTGTTCAGCCTGAAAGTGTTCTAATTATTCAATTCCCTTTTAGCTTTTATACTACAAATAATACTATGCTGATTTAGCTAAGACCTTAAATTTATTATTCCAGTTATTCTAATATAACAAAGGACCTATCATTTAAAGATGTGCCCCACTGTATTCCTTCACTATTTTATGCTGTAGTGTCTATCAACAATATTAGTATTCTGTTTTACTTTACCAAAGATGTACAAACAAAAAACTGGCAGCAAAGAGAATAAAACATTGATGGGAAACAATGTTTTAATTTAGGTAATAAATTAACAATCATAATTCATAATTAACAATCATAAACCACTTATTTTGTATTATCAGCTGTATCTTTAGCTTTCAAACACTCTGCAATAACCCCTCTCCTCAAAATCCTGACACTCAGTGGACTAGCAAAATACAGACCAGTTTGCATTTTCTGTCCTGTCACAAAGCTATTTGAATAACTGCTCCACAAAAATATTAAAGCACAGCATGGTTTTTGTAACAACTTCAGTACTGTTATAGCCCTTATAAGATTAATTCCAAGAATGTTACCACCCTTGTCAATGAAATAAACAAGCAACTCAGAAGCTTAATAAAATCCACAAGTTTGAGGCTAAAATAGCTACCCAAGCCAGATACAGTCACAATGAATTTTTAGTTATGTTCATTATCACAAAAGCACAATGCACTAAGATTTATTTATTTATTTATTTCATTTGTTAAACGGGTAATATCCGACTGGGCATGAGGCCCATTTTCAATGGAGGCCCAGGGAGAAAAGCTCCATTCATACAGTTGAGACACATTAAAACCAACTTAAACAAACTGATGATATACAGTGTCCAATGTACATCCTGAGTGGTAATTTAAATAGTAGCACTATTCAACAAAAATTTATAAAGTTGGCACAGTTTAAGATGGTATTCTGAAATATAGCATGAATTAATAAAAAATTAAAAGAATGGCACAGTTTGAGAAGGAAATAGCATGAAAAGTAGTGAACAGTGTGTTACAGTTTGACATGATAAAGGGATGCACTCACCATAATAGTTGTAAAACCATGCAGTATTAATGTTAATTTTGCTAATTGAGAGAATGTTGGATCAAATTAGATTCAGCAAAAAAATAACTGTAGCTGTGGGTAGAGCTATTATAATAGGAGGGAGGGAGAAGTGGGTGGACTAGCCTGGGGTATGACAGGAGCAGAGCCAGTGTTTTTCTAGATGTTGCTTGAGGAGGTGTTTGAACTAATGAATGCTAGGGATTTTAGTGATAGGTTGAGGAAGATAGTTCCAATGTTTGGCAATTTTATATGAGTAGAGGGTGGTGCCTTGTGTGTTGTAGGGTAGAGTAATCTTTAACATTAGTTTATTAGAGGATCTAAGTGATCTAGGATTTATGTTGGGTTGGATTAGATTAGTGATTGCTGGGCAGTCATTTGGTTGGTGAATTATTTTGTGGGCTATGGACAGTTGATGTAAAGTTAGAAGGTTTGGGAGCTCCAGCCATTTAAGTTGTGAGAGTACTGAGCAGTGGTGGGTTCCATAAGGGTGGCCTGCAGTGAATTTGGCAATTTTGTGGTAGCAGGATTCTAGGTTATTTAGGTCTGATTTACGTAAGTTTGTAAATACTTGAGATCCATAGAGGAGTGTGGATAGTAGTTATGTGCGGGCAGTGGCTAGTCTGGCACTTTCTGTAAGGTATGGTTTTATTCTGTATAGGGTGCCTAGTTTGGCATGGACTTTCTTGATGGTGAGAGATATGTGGCTATCGAACCTTAGGTTTTCATCAATAGTGACACCTATGAGTTTGGATTGGTTAGTGGGTTCAATTTTGGTTCCATTAGTGGAAAGGATCATAAGTGGGGACTGGTGTGTTTTGGGTTTGTTATAACTGAAAATGATTATGTTGGTTTTGTTAGGGTTTAGTATAAGTTGATGGTTAGTGAGGTAATTTTCTATATCTTGGAAAGATTTTTGCATATTTGTTTGTAGGTCCTAGGAGGTAGAGGCTGAGCAGAAAAGTGTGGGGTCGTCAGTGTACTGGATTATGGAGGCTAGTTGGGTTGCAGAGCTGAGGGAGTTAGTAAAAATAGTGGACTAGAAAAATACAGACCAATTTGCAATCTCTGTCCTGTCACATGATGACTGTGAATGATGTTACCTCCACTGAGGCTGATGATACAGCAAACCTACTTGCAGATAAATTTAGATCTAACTTTCTCCTTTCCCACCTCTGTCTGTCCCTCATTTGGACTGCAGATTAGAGATTGCCTTCCCTATCAAGAATTGATATCAGAGTACAGGCAAAGAGAAAGAAACAGGGGGTCCTAAAATAAAGTCCAGCACTGTTAGAGTTTGTAGTAGAATCTAGAACAGAAGCTGCTGTTAAAAAAGAAATAATTAGTACAGCATATAAAATATTGCATGATAACTATAAGAATCAATCAGAGGAGGTTAGAAAGGATTGGGAAGAGAGAGTGGATAAACAATTCACAAAGAAACAATGGGGGATATATTTATGTCTCTCAAATATGCAACAACTCTAGAAGATTTAGGATTTTTGCTTGGAAATGTTTACATAGGTATTTTTATACCCCAAGTAAACTCCAGAGAATTTTTCCTCAGGTATACAACAAATGTTGGAGGTGTGATGGGGAAGAAAGAGGTAATTGAGAACATATCTTTGGGGAGTATAATGAGTTGGCAGACTTTAAAGATTCCCTGCAAACCACTCTTTCAAAGATACTGGGTGAGCAAACTGGTGTATCGAGGGAAATGATTTTTCTGAGTTATGATGCAGAATCGGAATTGCCTAGACAAAGTAAGATCTTGCTGAGTCTAATTATGATGGCTGCTAAAAAAAGCAATTAGTAGAAAATGGAAATCAAAGTCTAAGCCAACTGTACCAGAAGTAGTGAATATAGTAACAGACATAAAACAACCGGAGATGTGATCTTTAAAAAAGGGTAGGAGCAAATTACATAGGAAAAATGGCAACTGAGTGGATAATACATACAGGGGAGGAATGAGGTTTAAAAAAAGGCAGGATATGAATGAGCTATGTAATGTTTGACTGACAATGATTGCATAGATTATAAATGATGTATAATGTTTGCAACTAAAATTATGTCAGCATGGTTTGTAATGTATAATGCATACAACTAAGATTATGTCAATATTGTTTCTTTTCATTTATGTAAATGTATGATTGCCTATGTCATAAGTGATAATTTAATAAAGATGTTTCTTGCTATAATAATAAAAAATATATACCTGAAAATGACTTGCTTCCAGATATCATATAAGACCAAGTCCTAAAAGTGCTATGAAAAGCTAAACATACTACATTGTTGAGTCCTGACAGTGTGCCTAGGTGAATCTTAAATAGCTAGAAGCATGATTTAGCCACATCCCTAACAACATTGTTCAATCTCAGCCTCTATACAGGTTTTCTACCAAGTAAATGGAGAACAGCTACAGTCATTCCCCCTGTATAAGGAAGGACTTACCACAGACGTAAGCAATTATAGACCCATATGTCTGATCAGTCTCAAATGCAAAGCCATTGAAAGACGTATCATGGAATTAATCAATCAGGACATTGGGAACCTCAAAACACTGGACCCACCTCAGTATGGATTTATCAAGGGCAGGCCATCCTTACTTATCCCGGTGGATATTTTTTTTGAAAAGGTCACCAAAGCAATGGATGAAGGCAAAATGAAACACACCACATACCTCGACCTGGCCAAAGCTTTTGACATAATTCCCTGCTCGGGCATAGTAGAAAAGATAAACAAGCTAGGAATAAACCGCTATGTCACTTGTTGGATTGCCAAATGGATTACAGATAGGACATATGAAATCAAATTAAGGGAAGTTACCTCCACTGAGAGACCAGTCACCAGTGGAGTCCCCCGGGGTTCTGTAATGGGACTTCTGCTGTTTGGCATTTATTTTTCTGAAGGAAAAGCTAATACCAAAGGCCTCTGGCTGAATAAATTGCAGGTGACTGCATGCCAGGAGCAGTCATTAAATCCCCAAATGACTAAGCCATCCTGCAGAAAAGTTTATCCCAAATAAATAACTGGTGCCAAAATCACGGACTGACACTAAATGCCAAAAACATGCATTCAGGATTGTCTTACTAGTCTCATATGTAAAACCATGGAAAGAATTATCATGGTAATGATCAGTAATGACATAGGAAACATCCAGACACTGGACCCAACCCAATTTAGTTTCATCAAGGGCAGGCCATGCTTACTCATCCTAGTGGACTTTTTTGAGAAGGTCACAAAAGCAACGGATGAGGGCAAAATGATTCACACTGCCTACCCTGACCTAGCTAATGCATTTGATACAATCCCCCACTCAGGCATTGTTGACAAACTTGAGAGGTTAGGTACAAACCCTTGTGTCACCCAGTGGATAGCCAGTTGGCTCACAGACAGGACCTTGAAAGTTAGAACTGGGGAGTCCACCTCTACAAAGAGGCCAGTGACAAGTGGAGTCCTTCATGGATTGGTCCTGGGACTGCTACATTTTGCCATTTATGTCTCTGAAGTCAATACCAATGTCAATGGCCTCTGGCTGACTAAATTTGTAGATGATTGCAAATTAGGAGCTGTCATTGAATTGCCCACTGACACAAATGTTCTCCAAGAAGGACTGACACAAACAAACAATTCGTGCCAGAGTCATGGACTTAAATTAAATGCCAAGAAATGCATAATACTATCCTTTGGGAAGTCATCTACTCCTGAAAACTGTCATATTGACAATACACCCCTAAGAGATGACCCAGTGTTCATGTGCTTGGAAATTCACATAGACAGTAATTGAGCATTTGACCATCATGTGTCTACAGTAATGAGGAAACCATTCTATGTTGTACAACATATAAACAAAGGTATGGAATCTAGGTCCAAAGAAGTCATTGTTCCAATATCTTCAGCATTCATCAGACCTATCAATGAGTACAATGCCCCATTTGGTATGTACCTAATCAGGCATATCCAACAACTGGAAAGTCCACTGAGGTTTCTCACTAAAACAATAAAGGACGTAAATAACATGTCCTATGCAGACTGCCTCAAGGCCCTATCCTGTATTCTTACGCTTATAGATTATTGGTGGGAGAGCTATGCCTGGTGTATAAGGAAATGTCAGACTCCACTTTTATTATACCTCCTGCATATCCTTAAAACAAACAGCAGCAGAGTTACTCATTCTAAAACTTAAACCTTGCCTGTGATATAAATAGGATCTATAGAGATACAGGTATGTATCCTAGAGACTATCCCTTCTCTGGAATAGGCACCCAATTCGTGTGAAATGGAGATCCTCTCTAATCCAATTCAACATTAACTTGGACAGTTGGATGGGGAACAGAAAATTCATCTCTGATTTGGCACCTATATCTCTAATGGACACAGGCAGCCTGTAAATGGTTCATCTCCCTGGCCCCTGCTTGCAAATATTTCACCTTCCAAGCCCCTGCTTACACTTATCAAGGGTACTAGAACTTGTCAGAGATTTGGGATGTGTGGCTAGGCTTAAAAAGGCCCTTGAGGTCATTGGCCTAGTACACACCTATGGACCTATGAAACTTTGGGAGGTAATCTATCCAAATGAACTACCACAGTGACAATACACTCCTAAGAGCTGATGCATTTGTTTGGGATTTGGGAACTTATGTGTACAGTGACCTAACTTTTGACCAACATGTGCTCATTGTTGTAAGAAAGTCCTTCTGCATTGCACAGTTTGTAAATAAAGGGAATGGGTCTAGATTTAGAGATGTCATTTCCCCACTTTACGCATTCCTCATTAGGCCAATCATTGAATATAATGCCACCTTTGGCATGTATCTGTCCAGACACATGCAACAAATGGAATACCCACAGAGATACCTTGCTAAAAGGATACAATGTCTAAACAACATGTTCTATGTAGACTGACTCAAAGCCCTGTCACTATACTCGGTATCCTACAGACTGCTAAGAGATGACCTGTGCCCAGCTTACAAGGCATCGTCCAACTCATTACAGATGGATGTACTACACATTGGCAAGTAAAATGACATCAGAAATACTGAGTCCAGGGATCTAAACCTCTTCTACAACATCAACATAATGGTTTCAAAGTGACTGGTATATCTCACGGAAGATACTATTGCTCTGGAACAGACTGCCCATCCACATAAAACAAAGTTTATCCTTGTTCATATTCAATTGCAACATGGATCTGTAGACAGGAACAGAAAGTTAACTCTAGGACTGCTACATGTATTACTAAGGGACAGAAGCAGCTCCTAAATGCTTTATCCATTGCATGGGTCCCCACAAATGATCTATGGTATGATATAAATTATTCTCATTTATTTTATTTATTTATTTGTTTATTTATTTTATTTTACATTTGTTGACCAGGATAGTCCGACTGGATACTTGTCCATTTTCAGCAAAGACCCATGGAGAAAAGCTCCATACATACATACATACATACAGAAAAACTGTTACATTAGTCAAGTTAAAGCACTGTTACCCCTGGACTACATGAAAAGAGACATGGAAGAGCTCTCAGATCATGTGGCCCAGGCAGGTATGACCCTAGCCCTGAGTAGCATCCTGCCTTCACCCAGAATGATACCACAGTATAAGGACAAAATGATTGACTTCAACAACTGGCTAAGCTTCTGGTGTCATTCAAAGGGGATCCAGTATCTATCTGCCTGGGACGACATGATCGACAAACCACGATGCTTTGTCAGAGATGGTCTGCACCTGTCGCCCCTGGGATTCAGGTTACTGGCTAAAGCTCTTGCCACCCCTATAGTGCCTTTTTTAGGCAAGGTTCAATGGACAAAACCACCACTATAACAGATACAAGCATGCAAAATCTGAAGGTAATGCTACTCAATGCTAGAAGTCTAAACCTCAAAATGCACTCTCGAGGCACTCCTAAAAATGGAGAACATCGATATCTGTGCAGTAACTGAGACCTGGTTCAAGGCTCCAGAGAGCACCCCTGTAATACCAGGCTACAACTCTTACCACACTTTTCGGCCACCAAACCAAGACCGAAACACTAAAGGTGGAGGAGTGTCCATATTCACTAAGGATATTCACATCTCCAGGCTAGTTGCCCAATACAATGCATCTGAAATTCTCCAGGTGCAACTAACACTAGGTAAGAACAAACCAAATTGTAGCTTGCTACAGATGCCCCACCATGCCCCAAGATTCTCACTACACCTTTCTAAACATACTGGAAAATATTAAGATACAACCAAACACCCTAATACTGGGTGATTTCAAATAGCCTGCCATTAACTGGGAAAACTACTCGGGTACCAACATATTTTCCCAGGGGTTCTTGGAATTCATAAATTCAAACGCCCTGGATCAACTAATCCATTGTCCCACCAGGGGCTCCAATATCCTAGACCTAGTCATTACCAACATGGGAGATAGATGCTCCAAACCAGTGGTTACCCCCTCATTGGTCAGGTCTGACCATAAGCTAATCACCCTTGACATCCACATCCCACCTCCACCCCCCCCCCCCCCAGTAAGGAAACCTCCATAAAAAACTTCTCCAAAGCCAACTTCATGCTACTCAAGTCAGAAGTGACAAACTTCATGACACCCATGCAGACAGAAGCTGAAAGTTCAACTGCTGAATCCTACACTAAGGCACTGAACGAGCACATCCACTCGTGCATGAATCATGCCATCCCAAATAGAGCCAATATGCTCTCCTCCAATAAAAGGAAACCAATCTGGTGGTCCCCTGCCATAAACAAACTATACAACAGAAGGAAGAAACTGTTGCAGAAAAGAGGAAAATCCCAGGATGCAAAAAACTCCCTTACCAGCCTCAGTAAGAAGCTGAGATCCCTCATAAAATCCTCCAAAGCTAGTTACAAAAATAAAATTGCCAAAGATTCCAAAGACAACCACAAAGCATTCTATAGTTATGTCAAAAATCTAAATGGCAATGCTCAGATCTGCTCTGAGCTACAACAGAATGGCATTAAATATACTGAACCCAAGGATATTGCCAATATCCTGGCAGATTGATTTAGTGCCAACTTCACCCCCTCTCACCCCCTAAAGGGCCCATCTCAATACCAAAAGATTGTCAAATTCTGGTAATCACAGCCACACAGGTAGAAACTGCACTCTCCAAAGCTAAGAATACAGCATCCATGGGACCAGATGACATCCCGGGCTGTGTGCAACATGAACTACAAAATGAACTGGCACCTCACCTAAATGTCATGTTTAATCATAGCCTCACCTCAGGCTTTGTGCCCACTGTGTGGCTACAATTATCCCACTCCACAAGGGGGGATCCAACTTGGATCCCGGGAACTACCGTCCCATCAGTGTGATGAGCCTAATCTGCAAGGGCATGGAACACACTATCATGGAACTTATAAACAAAGACATTGGCAACCTTCAAACACTGGACCCCACCCAGTTTGGGTTTGTGAAGGGTCAATCTTGTCTCCCGAACCTGATTGACTTCTTTGAATCAGTCTCCAGAGCTGTGGACAAGGATAAGGCAGTCCACACAGCCTATATGGACCAACCCAAGGCCTTCAATACCATCCCCCACTCTGGAATCATAGATAAACTTACTAAGCTAGGCATAAATCCCTACATCACTCGATGGGTTGCCAACTGCCTTACTGATGGAACCCAGACTGTAAAAGTAGCCGACTCCAAATCCAGCTCCATACAGGTGACAAGTGGAGTACCTCAGGTTTCAGTCCTGAGACCGCTCTTCTTTGGCATCTACTTCTCTGAAGTACAGGCCAACACTAAGGGACTCTGGCTAACAAAGTTCACAGATGACTGCAAACTGGGAGCCATCATTGAATTCCCAAATCATGTGGATATTCTACAAACAGGCCTTAAAGAAAGAGATGCTTGGTGTCAGAGCCATGAGCTCAAGCTTAATGCCAAGAAATGTATAGTTATCCCCTTTGGGAAAAGCCATGTACCCATGAATTACCACATAGGTGGCAGTACACTAAACACTGAAAGTGTGATGAGAGCCTTAGGGACACAGGTGGACAGTGGTCTCACCTTCGATAACCACATCGCCACAACAGTCAGGAAATCCTTCTATGTGGTGCACCTCATCACTAAGAGCTTTTCATCCAGAAAAAAGGAGGTCATTGTCCCACTGTACTCATCCCTCATTAGACCCATTATAGAGTCTAATGTCCCATTTAGTATGTACCTCACAAGACATCTGCAACAGTTGGAAAGGCTGCAGAAATACTTCACTAAAAGAATCACAGGCCTAAAGCATATGCCCTATGCTGACTGTCTAAAAAAACTCCAGCTATACTCTGTGGCATATTGTCTTCTCAGAGGTGATCTCTGCTTAACATACAAGGCCATGTCAGACCCTGAGGTGTTTGACATGCTCCACTTAAAGAAATCCCAATCCCTCAGAGCCACACGCTCCAGGGATCTAAACCTTGTAAAACTGCACCCAAACTCATGCACCAATACATTTATTAAATAAAAACAAACAAAAAGTAAGCGCTTTCACAACTAACCAAGTCACTTCATCAGACAAACTTAAAATGCTTAGTAACATTTAAATAGAGATTAAAACATATCAGGTGACATCAATTAATAGAACCATTGGCTGTGCTGAGTTCAAACTAACTATCAAGAACTCTATAGAAATCAATCTAGTAAGAACATAAGGTGCATTAAATTTTAAGGCCATTATATCTTCTTCTTTCGGCTGTTCCCGTTAGGGGTCGCCACAGCAGATCACCTGTTTCCATTTCTTCCTGTCCTCTGCATCTTGCTCTGTCACACCAACCACCTGCATGTCCTCTCTCACCACATCCATAAACCTTATCTTAGGCCTTCCTCTTTTCTTGTTACCTGGTAGCTTCATCCTTAGCATCTTTTTCCCAATATACTCAGCATCCCTCCTCAGCACATGTCCAAACCAACGTAATCTTGCCTCTCTGGCTTTGTCTCCAAACCTTCCAACCTGGGCTGACCCTCTAATATACTTATTCCTAATTCTGTCCACCCTCGTCATACCAAGTGCAAATCTTAACATCTTTAACTCTGCCACATCCAGCTCAAACTTCTGCCTTTTTGGCAATGTCACTGTCTCCAACCCATATAACATAGCTGGTCTCACTACCCTCTTGTAGACCTTCCCTTTCACTCTTACAGGTACTCGTCTGTCACAAATCACTCTTGACACTCTTCTCCACCCACTCCATCCTGCCTGTACTCTCTTCTTCACCTCTCTTCCACACTCACCGTTACTCTGAACTACTGACCCCAAGTATTTAAACTCATCCACCTTCGCCACCTCTACTCCTTGCATCCTCACCATTCCTCTATCCTCCCTCTCATTCACATACATATATTCTGTCTTAGTCCTGTTGACCTTCATTCCTCTTCTCTCTAGAGCATATCTCCATCTCTCCAGGGTCTCCTCCACCTGTTCCCTACTCTCACTCCAGATCACAATGTCATCTGCAAATATCATAGTCCACGTGGACTCCTGTCTGATCTCGTCTGTCAACCTGTCCATCACCATTGCAAATAAGAAAGGGCTCAGAGCTGATCCTTGATGTAACCCCACCTCCACCTTAAACTCATCCATCACTCCTACCGCAGACCTCAAGGGTGTCACACTACCTCGTACATATACTGTACCACTCTTACATACTTCTCTGACACTCTTGACTTCCTCATACAATATCACAACTCCTCTCTAGGCACCCTGTCATATGCTTTCTCTAAGTCTACAAAAACACAGTGCAACTCCTTCTGACATTCTCTGTACTTCTCCATCAACACTCTCAGAGCAAACATCACATCTGTAGTGCTCTATATACAGCTACTATTTTGCAACTAGATGCACAGTCAAAATATAAAGCTAGAGGCATTCATAGATATGCCTAAAAACATGTGCTTTAATAACATTTAAACAGAAATAAAAACATATGAGGTGACATGAATAGCTATGCTAAATTTAAGACTAGCTAGAAAATCAATCTACTAAAAGGCATATAATGCATTAATAACTACAATTTTACAAATAAATACACAATTAAAATATAAAGGTAAAAACATTCATTGATGTGTCTAAAACATATACATATATTATAACTAAAATACAAGAAAAAATTTATAATATGCTTAAGCATCTGGAAAACATTAGTGTTTCAAGGGGCGTGCTTTGAGAAAGGGTTTAAGGGAAACAATTCCATTTAAGCCTGGGGGTTTCTCAGCATTTAACAATAATATCCATTCTTGTTCAATGCTCTCTGTGTGGTTCTCAATATCTCCCCCTCTGATATCAAGATAAATCACTTGTATCACAAAAAATTTGAACATGTGTGTGGGAGCTGTAGAGCCTACATAACTGTCTAATGCATTGCATTCTTTGTTATTCTTATTGTCCCTAATGTGTTCAAGGATCCTGTCTTTAAACATTCTATTGGTTTTATCCACATAGAATGAATGGCAGGTCACACAAAAGGAGAAATATACCACATGAGAAGTTCGGCAGTTAGCAAAACACTTACTCTTAATAGTAAAGCCTAGAGTTGGATGGGTGTAACTAGTGCTGGTATAAATATATTGGCATGCCATACAATGTTTACAGGAAAAAGTGCCAGAACGTGCATTGTTGGCTACTTTTTGTGAGCTCCCTTATTGCAAAGATATTGTTTCAGTGAGACGTTATTCCTAAACGAAAAGGAAGGAAAATTTCTATTCCTAGCTAACAGGCCAGGAGTTTCCTCCAATATACTTCAATGTTTCTTAATAATGCTAGTATATTCATTAACATCACTAGAGTACTGCATAGTAACCCTAAACCTATTAGTATCTTGCTCCATTCTCTCGTTTGTGTCCACTAGTACGCCATCAGTAAGATATGGTCAACATCTACCAGTGCGTTGCATCCAAGCTTCACTAATGGCTTTATTGATGTCCTGTTCACTATATCCTCTGTCTAAGAACTCTTGTTTAGCTATATCCAAAGCTGACTGTGCTGCTCTATCATCACTATGCAGTCTAAGTATTCTGTAGACCTGTCCTTTCACAACACTTTTGGGAATATGTCTAGGATGCATGCTTGATTTATGCAGTAAAGCATTTTTCCTCGTAGGCTTTCTATATATACTGCTGCTTATAAGCTCAATTTTCTTTCTAGGAAGCTCTTGGTAGAAAGGCTACAAAACAGGTTAGCTACTGTTGAATGTGATTATATGCTAGTAACTATGGATATTGAATGCCTGTTTATATCTATACCCAATGAATGGGGGGTTGAGAAAATCAGATAATTCCTTAATATGAATCATTGTTATGAGAATAACAAAATTAAGCTTATATGCACTCTACTCGACATTATTTTGGAAAACAAAGTTTTTGTTTTCAACAATGAGTTTCATCTTCAAAAGGTTGGCATAGCTATGGGCACTGCTTGTGCTAATAGCTATGCCAACCTAGCTTTAGTTTGCTGGGAGCAATCCTATCTTTTGTCAGACACTAATGGAGTCTTTGAACATGCCCTTTGGTATGTCCGGTTTGTGGATGATGTTTTCCTTTTATAGAAAGGAAACAGCCAAGATTTAGAGGACTTTGTCAATTATATACACACCACCACTAATTTTTTGAGATTCACCTATCAATGTTCCAATACTGAGATCAGTTTTTTGGATGTGCTAATTAATAAGTTAGGCTATCAAAAATTAAGCAGCAGTATATATAGAAAGCATACGAGGAAAACTGCTTTACTGCATAAGTCAAGCATGCTTCCTAGACATATTCCCATTTGGATATAGCTAAACAAGAGTTCTTAGATAGAGGATATAGTGAACAGAACATCAATAAAGCCATTAGTGAAGCTTGGATGTAACGCACTGGTAGATGTATACCATATCTTAGTGATGGCGTACTGGTGGACACAAACGAGAGAATGGAGCGAGATACTAATAGGTTTAGGGTCACTATGCAGTACTGTAGTGATGTTAATGAATATACCAGCATTATTAAGAAACATTGTAGTATATTGGAGGAAACTCCTGGCTTGATATCAAAGATTGGAAATTTTCCCTCCTTTTCGTTTAGGAATAACATCTCACTGAAGCAATATCTTTGCAATAAAGGGAGCTCACAAAAAGTAGCCAACAATGCACATTCTGGCACTTTTTCCTGTAAACATTGTATGGCATGCCAATATATTTATACCAGCACTAGTTACACCCATCTAACTCTAGGCTTTACTATTAGGAGTAAGTGTTTTGCTAACTGCCGAACTTCTCATGTGGTATATTTCTCCTTTTGTGTGACCTGACATTCATTTTATGTGGATGAAACCAATAGAATGTTTAAACACAGGATACTTGAACACATTAGGGACATTAAGAATAAGAAACAATGCAATGCATTAGCCAGTCATGTAGGCTCTACAGCTCCCACACACATGTTCAAGTTTTTTGTGATACAAGTGATTTATCCTGATATCAGAGGGGGAAATATTGAGAACCGCACAGAGAGCATTGAACAAGAATGGATATTATTGTTAAATGCTGAGAAAACCCCAGGCTTAAATGTAATTGTTTCCCTTAAACCCTTTCTCAAAGCACACCCCTTGAAACACTAATGTTTACCAGATGCTTATGCATATTATACATTTTTTTCTTGTATTTTAGTTATAATATATGTATATGTTTTAGACACATCAATGAATGTTTTTACCTTTATATTTTAATTGCGTATTTATTTGTAAAATGGTAGTTATTAATGCATTATATGCCTTTTAGTAGATTGATTTTTTAGCTAGTCTCGAATTTAGCATAGCCATTCATGTCACCTCATATGTTTTTATTTCTGTTTAAATGTTATTAAAGCACATGTTTTTAGGCATATCTATGAATGCCTCTAGCTTTATATTTTGACTGTGCATCTAGGTGCAAAATTGTAGCTGTATATAATGGCCTTAAAATTTAATGCATCTTATGTTCTTACTAGATTGATTTCTATAGAGTTCTTTATAGTTAGTTTGAACTCAGCACAGCCAATGATTCTATTAACTGATGTCACCTGATATGTTTTAATCTCTATTTAAATGTTACTAAGCACTTTAAGTGAGTCTGATGAAGTGACTTGGTTAGTTGCGAAAGCGCTTACTTTTTGTTTGTTTGTTTTTATTTAATAAACGTATTGGTGTGTGAGCTTGGGTGCAGTTTTATTCTTTTTCACGTTTTGTCTGGCTGTGCACCTTGCTCTGTTTCCCCCGAGATGTTTTTTAGTTCTTTGATGCTGCAAAGATAGGTTCTGACCCAGAGACTCCCCATACTCTGGAAAAGACTGCCCATACATGTCAAGCAGAGCGCCTCCTTGGCCCTCTTCACAAGGAACCTTGATAATTGGATGGGAGATAAGAAATTCACCCCGGGGATCACGTCAGTCACCCTGCTAGACAGGGGTCCAGGGAAGTAAATATTGTGGGAAGAAATATCCAGGGAATTGTTATGGCTAGGTTTGTATAGGCCCTAGGGCCGATAGCCTAGTACCAACCTATGAACCTATGTTACAGATAAAATACATAGGATAAAATTCATTCATTCTGTCATATGTAAATCTGATTTGTTATAGAGTGACAATTAGTAAGCAATGTAGGGGTGGCCAAAAGACCTCTTTAGCACATGTTTATATTGCCAGAGTTAGTCAGGATTACAGCAATGACATAGTCATTGCCTTTTAAAGTACTGTTTTAGATATTTTTTGAATTGGGTTAGAATGGGTTCTGAAGTAAGCTCAGCAGGAAGTGAGTTCCATATTTTACCAACAGAGTTGGCATATAGAGAGTCTCCAGATGAGTTGTTGCGTTTGAGGGTTTGGACTAGTAATTTGTTGGATGAGCGAAGTGTCTTGAAGTTGCTGTAAGGGGTGATAATTTCTATAAGTACAGGTGTGTATTCAGGTTGATAGAGAATTTTATATGCTACTATTAGCTGATTGTATTGAAGTTGGATAGGCAATTCTAGCCACCCTAGATTCTTTAGGTTCAGACAGTGGTGCATTCTGTATGCTGCTCCAGTGGCAAATCTAGCAAAATGATTAGAGCAGCTAGAGAGTTTATTAAGGTCAGACTTACTCAAGTTTGTAAAGAGAGGGGATGCATAAAGGGGGGTAGAAAGTAGATGTGTACGGGAAATTACTGTCCTAGCTAGCAGAGTCAGGAAAGGTTTAATCTTGTATAGTGAGCCAAGTTTTTTATTAACTTTTTTAATAGTTTGATTAATATGCATATCAAACTTGAGGTTATTATCAACTTTTACACCTAAGAGTTTGGTATAGGGATCTGGGACAATGACAGGGCCATTGTTAGATTTTTTAGTAAAGGTTGGAGTGGAAGCTTTACGAGTGGGGAAGAAAAGCAGTAGCTTCATTTTGTTAGGATATAATAGGAGACTGATTACAGAGCCAATTTTCAACAGTATTAAAAATATTTTGGGACAGAGTCTGCAGACTTAAAGGGGGGGGGTGGCAGAGCAAATCAAAGTGGAGTCATCTCCATATTGAATGCAGGTGGCTGTTGGGATTACTGTGTACAGGTCATTAATAAAGATAGAAAGTAACAGGGGTCCTGATATAGAGCCCTAAGGGACCCCAAGGGTAATAAATAGAAGGGAAGATAGTTTGTTCTGCCATAGTACAGCCTGTTGTCTACCACTCAGATAATATTTGAACCATTGGATATCCTGGACATCTAGGGAAATAGTTTTAAGTGTGTGTATGAGTAGTTGGTGGGTGACCATGTTGAAGGCTTTGGAGAGATCAAGCTTATTGTTGTTTCAGTTTTGATTAATAACATTGGAGAAGGAGAGGAGGGCCGTGGTTGTTCTGTGGAATGGTCCGAAACCATGCTGCGAGTTAGCCAGGAGATTGTGCTGAATAAGATGGCCCAGGAGTTGTTTATGGATGCACTTCTCCATAATTGTAGCCAGGAGTGACAAAATAGCTATAGGTCTGTAATTTGACATTTCAGTGGAACTGCCCCCTTTGTGGAGTGGAATAACATGGGATGTCTTCCAGATGGAGGGGATAGTGGCTTCTGATATAGTTCTATTGATCAGGATAGAGATCGGGTATGCTATGGTATCCACAGCTTTTTGTAGACACTCAGCTGGGAGGAGATCCACTGCAAGGGTAGTAGGTTTTAGTTTCTTGATTAGGGCATGGATAAGTGATGTGGAAACTGGTTGAAAGTTAAAGGGGAGTTGAGAACTAGGTGCATCAGCATCAGGACTTGGCAACTGGGAGATAGTTGGTTAGCTAATGAGTGGATAGTTTCTGTGAAGAAACTATTAAAGGAATTGGCAATGTCTTCCGAAGGTTTTTGGATGGTAGCCGAGGGGGTAGGAGTCGTGCACTGCCCTAGGTGAATAAGTTTATTTATGCCTGCCCAAAACTTTTGGGGATTGTTTTGATGCTTCTGTTGTAAATGGCAGTAAAAGTTTTTTTTTTATCTAGTGTGGTAATTTTTTTAGTGTTGTTCCTTAGTTGTCTAAATCTAAGTGGATCTAAGGGGGATTTTGTGGTACACCAAGTAGTCCAAGCTTTGTTTCTAAGTAAGATCATTTGTCTGGTTTCTTTTGAAAGCCATGGAACAACTTCTGTTTTAGTTCTTATAGAACGTGCAGGTGCATGCGTATCAAGGATGGCTAGGAATTTGGTGTTGAAATGTAATACAGCTTCTTCAAGTGGTAGATGTTTTAGGACTGCCCAATTACATGCTTTGAGTTCATTTTGGAAATTACCGGGCTTAAAGTTTTTGTTGTTGCTAATTGTTTTGTAAGTAGGTTGGTGGGGGTTGTCAGTCTTATTCCTGATTATATAGGTAAGAAAATGGTCACTTATGTCTTCAGGTCAGGTACCGGCCCTATACATGTGGGGATGGTTATTAATGAGTATCCAATCTAGGATATTATCTTTGTTGTTAGGTTTACTGATCCTAGTGGGGAGGATATGATCTGAGTAAATCCATATAGATTTAAATGGATGGTCAGAGATTCTGAGGAACAAATATTCCAGTTGATGTTGAAGTCTCCTAGAACAGTGGTTTCTTGAGGGTAGTTACTAGACAGCCAAGACAGGATATCTTCTAGGGTATTTGTGTTATTACCTGGGGGAATGTAGACACAGGCTATGTTAATACTTTTGTTTTTATTAATTTGAAGCTTGGTAATGAGAATTTCAGCATAATCAACACAGACTGGTTGTGTAGAATCAGAGGTCCACTAGGGATATATTAGGATATACTACTGCAGTGGCGGTGCTGCGGTAGCGTTGTCACCTCACAGGATGACGTTGTCCTGTTCAATTCTCAGCTAGAGCGTCTTCTGTGTGGAGACATGCGTGAATGGTCATACCTTCATTGAAGGTTGTCCATCAAAGCTGGCAACTCGGCATGTAAAAATCTACTGCCAATCATTAGCGGACCGGAGTTCCGCTGTGGCGACCTCTAATGGGGGAAAGCCGAAAGACACAACCATTATATAATAGGAATAATATTTAATTACTAACCATGGAATAGGAAAGGTCAAGCTCTATCCAAATGGGATAAGTCCATCTGAGCACAAAAAGGGAAACTGGCTAGGCTTAAAATGGCCGGTAAGGACAACAAGTCTAGTACTTACCTATAAACCTATGATGACAGCAGACAACATTTACTGTAAAATTAATGTTTACAATTGCATTCTTTGTTGACATGACAAGGACCTTTGAAAAAGTTATCTGTGATTTGCTTCTTATAAAGATAAAAAGACTCAAGTTTGGTAAGAACACAATTCAATGGTTCCAAACATATCTTAAGGATTGACCATTCTGGGTTCACCATAATAACTCAACCTCTCCATTGGCATTGAACACAAGCATACTCCAATGATGTTTACTGGACCCACATCTTTTCTCTCTCTCTCTCTTTGTTAATGATCACCCTCTTGAACTTCCAAATCTTACCTTACTGATGTATGAAGATGACATTCTGCTACTACAATCCGGTAAAGAACTACAATGACCCCTCACTAATATCAGACAAGAGGGGGAATATCATTCCTAATGTCACCAAACAGAAACATCTATGCCTAACATTCAACTCTTCCCTGTCCTTTGCAGCAAATACAGATGCTGACACAACTAAAGTCCAAAACCATAGCCAGAAATATTGTATTACCCAAACTGGAATATGTTCTTCCTTTTCTGGTGCTGCATTTATCTCATAATATCAATAAAATTCAAATGGCACAGAACAGGATCTGCAGACTCATCCTTTTAGCAAACCCTCACATACATCACTGCAAGCTGCTTGAAAACAAAAAGTTAGTTATCTATACCTCACAGGGCAATACCTTTATCTTTAAAACACTAAAACAAAGTTACTGCCCATAACTTAAATGTAAAATTAGTAACCAGGAAAGCAGATGTGATCTCAGAAGCTCATGGGGTACTGGTATTAGCCTGATCTGCTCACCATTTAAAGTAATGTCTTTTCTATGATGACTCCCATCACTTGTAACCACATGCCTGCTGAAAAGACAAATAAAGAAACTGATAAACAAATTAAAAAACAATAAAATGATACAGTCAGACAGAATCTAAATGTAGCAATTATCATGATACAGAGTATGCTTGTGTTAAGAGTGCCAACAGAGGAGGGAGGTTATTATAGTGAACCTGGAATGTTCCGTCCTTACGACAGGTTTATAAAAATTTAATTGTGTTCTTAACAAAGTTAAGTATTTACGTTTTTAAGAAGCAAATCATGGGCCACTGTATATACTGCATTCTAGGCTGAAGGCAAGGCAATCAATAGTATGATAAATATGATTGAAATGTATTGTCTTTGTTTACACTGTGAGTACATATTATAATGATTATGATGTACTGAATTGTCTTATTAATTTCTTTCTCTTTTTATGAAACTACATATAGCCTTGTTCCTTGTAAATGTACGATCAGCTATGTACTTCTTATATATGCAAAATTGTAATAAACTTCTTCTTGTGTCTTTCGGCGTTTCCTGGTTAGGGATCGCCACAGCGGAACTCCAGTCCACTAATGATTGGCAGTAGATTTTTACATGCCAAGTTGCCAGCTCTGATGCACAACCTTCAACGAAGGTATGCTCATTCACGCATGTCTCCACACAGAAGACGCTCTAGCTGAGAATCGAACAGGACAACATCTTACTGTGAGGCGATAATGCTACCGCAGCACCACCACCGCAGTATATATTGATACCATGCAGAAAAAAAACACTGGATTTCCTGTTGACAGAGCTCTGGTCATGCCTGAAAAATATCAACAGACTATTCCATCTACACAGTAATCAAAATGCAAATAAACAAATAAATAATTACTTAAAGTGTCATAATAGGTAAAAAGTCTAGTCTGAATATAATTTTTAAAGATGGTTGTGAATTTGAGGAGCTTGCAGCATACAACTAGACTGCATGCAAGAAATTCTTCCCTTGAATATCCTTTCACTTATAATAAAGTTCAAGAAAAGCGAAAGCAAAAAAACAGAAGTAAAGCAAGTGAAAAATAGATTGTTAGAACAGAGAAAAAGGTAGACTGTATCAAACAAAAAACATATAGAGGAAAATGTCTCTAAATATACCAAGACCGAAAATATTTAATTGTGACTACAGTACACAAACTATGATACAGAAAGATCCATGCCACACATGTAATTTGCCCATCTTAGACAGGGCAATTTACTTAATGTTGTGAAAACGTGATTCAGAGACAGCTGTGGCCACAAGGAGAAAGACCTCATAACTGGCAGATTAGCAGATGCATAATGACTCTTCTTTAACAGTAGTGCTGTCAAACCTGACTACAGGAGTGTTTTCCTTGGTGGTCTATGCATTGTATTAGCAAAGACTCCCCCCTACACTCACAAACAGTCACACACACACACACACACACACACACACACACACACACACACACACACACACACACACACACACACACACACACACACACACAGACACACACACCATTGAATAAACAAGCTCCCCCAGCAGTTCATCACACTCTCAGAAACACACACCCATTCAACTACATGCACGCTCCAATACACACAAACACACACACACACACACACACACACACACACACACACACACACACACACACACACACACACACACACACACAGAAAAACACACTCACAGATGCACACACACACATAACCCACACACACACACACACACACACACACACACACACACATACCCACACACACACACACACACACACACACACACACACACACACACACACACACACACACACACACACACACACACACACACACACACACACTCACGGATGCACACACACATGCCCACACACACACATGTATATTCATCACAGCTTAATTTGTGCCCTCCACCAATGCACA
>NC_056737.1:128515028-128610028 GCF_019279795.1 Protopterus annectens
TCCAAAAAAGACTGCTGCCTGATAACAACTATCTACTTGTTTCATGGGGAAGACATGATCAAAGTAAAAAATGAACAGTAAACAAAAAACAAGCTCAAGATAAATTGCTTAAAGGATTACTGCACAAGTTATCAACTACACATGATAGATTGGCAGTTTAGTTTATGGGTAAAGCCTGCAAAGATGACTGCAAGTCTCCAACAAATGTAATGAGCTTCTGAAAATACTGTAATCCTGTCCTTTATTACAAATACTGTTATATGCATTTCAATACCTAAGGCTTATACGTTATCTAGTTATGTAAATATTCTCTGCATGGCAACAACAAAAAGGCTTTCAACGTTGGTAATTGTTTGACAGTATGCTTATTAAAGCTTACTTGCATCCTACAATCTCGGACAAGCTTACCTGATAGTCATTAAGGCATTGCTACTTAAACAGAGAGCTACAGGGCACTGCGACAGCATGCATTTTCTGAATAATAAGAAGCATAAATCAAAAGTATAAAAATATGACAGAAAACCAGAACATTCTGCAAAATCAAGGACAGATAAAAAGCCACTGTCATACTTGTACTTGTGTTTACCTTGGATGGGGGAATACTCTGCACACTTACACTGCAAAACTGCTCCTTGCCTTGCTTGGACACATCCAGAGTCACTACATGGAGTGGGGTGCAACAACTATGTCACAATTTGAAATCTCTCTGGCTGACGGTGATGGTTCTGACACTTATACCTCTCAACCGGGTCTATATTAGATCAGCGAACGCTGATTGATCGACCTTATGTAAGCGGAAGCTTACAATCTCGAACTGTCAGATCAGCGATTTTTTTCTAGGGGAAAAAAATGGCTGATCCAAAACACATACACACAACAGAAGCACACCAAACAAACAGAAATCCACACACATACATCTAAAATCTAACACCTAACCCTACACTAAACTATGCACACACCACTAACTATCCACTTACCTTAACCAAACCCTAACCCTAAGGTCCATCACTATCGTACACTCACCTCACCCACTCCCTAACCCTAACTCACCTAAACCCACCCTAACCCTCACATCCACACAATCGCACACATACCTAACCCGAGCCCTAACCCTAACTCACCTAACCCACCCTAACACCCACATCCACACAATCGCACACTTACCTGAATCCGACCCGAAACTTTCCACCACAGCACTGAAAATACCAAAGCAACAGAAACGGACAACAAAATTCTTTCCCTAGGAAAAAATTTGAGTTTCTGTTGTTTCAATATTTTTAACTTTCACTACAATAAGGCCGATCAGTCAGCATTTGCTTGTTTAAGCATTTGCTGATCTAATCTAATATAGACCCTCTCAACCTCAGAGCAAGAAATCTGGACAAAGCCGTACATAGAAGTAGGACACAGGCCCAAAAATAAGGAGAATTTTTAAATATTGCTCTTATAAACTTAGAAAGAAAATAGAATAGTAGTAGGCCTTGCATTAGTATGAATTTTCTGAAGGGTATGAAATCTAAAACTCAAATGTCTGCCATTATTTTCTAACTTCAGTCTTTAATGATTTGTCACTAATTTGCCAGAAAACTACAATTTTATGAAAAACAGACCAAAAATGTGATGCAAAAATATAAAATTGCCACACAATATAGCTGAGAACCTGTCAAAGAAGGGGCACCTTTTTAATATTAGTTCTGTTAACTTGAGCAGCTGACAAAATAAGTGAATCTACATGCATTTCTGAAATAAAAGTAATCTATAACTCTGACCATTACAGTTATTTATAATTGTAAACCCTCCACGTTTTCTTCCAAAATTGCCATTTTGCGGAGGGATTATTAGGGGGAGAGCAACATTTTGAGCCAAAATTGGGGACAGTTGAGAGGTTTGGATATTCCTAATTCTATAAAGCAATTTATTTGCACGTACCTCTCAACCTCTTAATGAAAGAAATCTGGACAAGGCCAAATATATTGGGGAAACATACAAACAGTACGAAAAATTGCTTTTATATAAACTTAAGACAGTTGATAGAATAACAGGTCTTGCTTTAGCATGCATTTTTCTGAAGGTTATGAGGTCTGAAACTCAATTTCTGTCATTATTTAGTGACTTCATTCCTAAATGATTTGCCAGAAAACCACAAGTTTTATGAGGAACAAACCAAAAATAAGAAGCAAAAATCTATTCATTCTGCAAAAATCTGGACAGTTGAGAGGTATAGCTCAGCCGGGGCTGTCTTTGAGTTTGCTGCCCTTCCTCCCTCGCAAAATCATGGTCGAATGGAGCCTCCCCCCTGCAGCCATTCCAATGTCCCATTTCTTGGTTATTTCACCCCATTTACCATAAACACTGTAATGTGCATACTGCTTTACTTCTGCAATGATTTGGATTTCATTTGAAAGTTGTATTTTGCATTTTACAGCACATACACTAATAAAAATCTGCTAAACAAAGCAATGCAGTCTCACAATGAAAATAGACTTAGCATTAAAACTTCTCTGCCCTTGAAACTCACATTCATTGAAACAGCATTGAGACCCACATTCAAAGAAAATACATTTTGCCATTGGCAGATAAAGATTAACTTTGGGCTGTTTTCAAATCATAGACGCCTTGCACATGAAACATACACATGCTCTTTGATACACCTTCCTGGTTGTATTAAATTATATTCCTTGTACAATACAGTACAGTTGTTAGAGGGTATTTTAAATTTATTGTTTTGAACATTTTTCCAGTAAACAATGAGACAAAATGCATGCACCAATAATGACAAAACTGCCCATTTCAGCACATTTCCATCATAAAATTCTATTCAGACTTCTAATGTCCACCAGTATCAGTAAATATGCACAATCTCTGAAGAAGTAAAAGTCATCTAAATAATTCCACATTAAAGAGATCTGTAACTAATGAAGAGGTTGCTGCTAGCAAACAACTTTATATTTCATTGTTTCATTTACAAATAAAGTGCCAGTTGCCCTTGAAGAATAAATTGCTAGTCATATTGCAATAGAGAATGGATGGCAAACTGATAACAGGTTCATAGTTACTAAGTATCTCCACCAAAAAAACACTGCAGCATCCACCCCCTTTACAACACAGTACAGTATCAGCAATGCATCTATCTACCGTGGGAGTAGAACCCACAGCCTTCTGCATCAAAAGCAACTACACTACCTGTTGTGCCATTAACAATGCAAGGAGACTCAGCATAAGCAGCACTAAACTTTTGTTCCCCTGCAGCTCTCAGCTCCTTGCAGAATATACTCGACACTCAGTTGTACCTCTGAACTTTGCAGCACAAGAAATCTGGAAAAAAACTAAATTTATTGGGGGGGGACAAAAACCCCAAAACCAGGGACACATTTTAAACATTGCTTGTATAATGTTGGAAAGTTGCTAGAATAAAATGCTGTGTTACTGCCATACATTTCACTGTCAAGTCTTGAACCCAGGACTCTGTGCAAAACAGTCACAGCAACATTCCACTCTGCCAAATCAGCTGTTTTGTGAAAGAGAGAAAGACTGAAACTAATATGGCTACCATTTAGTGAATTCAGTTCTCATCATAGCTGTCAACCTCTTAGCACAAAACACCTGAACAAAGCCAATAATGGGGGAATACAGCCTCCAAACATATTCGGTGAATTCAGTTCTCACCATAGCTCTCAGTCTCTTACCAAAAAACACCTGGACAAAGCCAGTAATGGGGGAATGCAGCCCCCAAACATATTCAGTGAATTCAGTTCTCACCATAGCTCTCAACCTTAGCAGAAAAAACCTGGACGAAGCCAGTAATGGGGGAATACAGCCCCCAAATATATTCAGTGATTTCAATTCTCACCATAGCTCTCAACCTTAGCACTAAAAACCTGGAAAAATCCAATAATGGGGGAATACAGTCCCAAAAATAGGGACAAATTTCAAATATCCATCTTAGAAAATTGCTAGAATAAAAGGTTTTGTGCTACCATATACTTTCTGAAGAATATGAAGTCTGAAATTCAAATGTCTGTCATTTTTATTTAACATTTGTTAACCAGGAAAGTCTGACTTGGAACAAAAGCCAATTTTCAGCAGAGGCCCAGGGACAAACACTCCAGACACATGTCTTTGTAAGATGGGAGGATACCAGAGCACCCAGAGGAAACACACACAAACACAGAGAGGACATGCATACTCCACACAGAAGGCACCCCAGCCAAGAATCAAGCCAGAGAACTTGTAGCTGTTAGGCAGCAATGCTACCACTGCACTACTAACTGCGTAAGGAAAGCAAAATACAGAAACCACATATTTTACTTTTATTTATTTAACATTTGTTAATCAGGAAATTTTAACTTGGAACAAAAGCCAATTTTCAGCAGAGGCCCAGGGAGAAACATTCCAGACACATCTTTGTAAGATGGAAGGCATCACACAAACACAGGGAGGACATGCAGACTCCACACAGAAGGCACCCGAGCCAAGAATCAAACAAGAGAACCTATAGCTGTTAGGCAGCAATGCTACCACTGCACCACTGCACTACTAACTGTATAAGGAAAAAAATACAGAAACCACAGATTTTATGAGGAAGAGAATAGAACAGATATGATGCAAAAATCTGCAAATGCTTTACAAATGGAGGTGGGTAGGGAATTCAGGCTCTTGCCACCTGCATGCAAAGTACAGGGTTCAAGCCCACCACCAGTATATAGCAACTCGGGCATTACACACACACACACCACTAAAAACAATAGTTCATGTACCTGACCCAAAACAAGGATACAGGACTATTGTAGGTACTTCCTTTCTCATATTCAGGCATCAGCTCTGTCAGACCTGTGAAGGTACTCCACCACTCAGTGCATCTGGTTCCCCAAGCCTCTACACTGGTGCAGAACAGAGTACTATGATGTATTCTATAAAAAAAAAATGATAGCAGTGTTGATGTTAACAGTGTTGGCTGTGAGCCATAAAAGTCACATTGAAGCAAGGTAATTAGCATATTTTAAAAAGCACCCTATATACTGCCCACATCGGCTAAGGATAGTCTCTATCACAAATGCCAGATGGACCCATATACATTGAAAATTTTGTGGTGCTGCTTAAAAATGTTCATTCAGATACAGAGAAGGATGGGAGTACAGGGAATAATGAACATAAAGTTTACTAGCTCAAATCAAATTAGATCAGGTTCAGGACACAAGTACTGTCATTCACTCATCACCATACACCAACTGTCATAGCTAAGTCACATAGTATGACAGTCCTGTGTGCCATTCATAAGCCATACACATAACAAATAATTTTAAAGGCAAGCTGAGTAAACACAAGCTAAGATTATGGCAATTCAGTTTTATGGCTCTGGCTAATTCTTGCACTGTGTATTAACAATGGACCACAAAAGTCTTGTATGTCACTTCCTATAATATTTATGAATACTGTGGTATGTCTGTACTACAATAATGGAGAGGAACATTACTCGGCCATTACCCTGTCTTTCTGTCCTTCTTACTGTTTAAGGAACTAAAAATGTATGATACATGCCAAGGCACTGTGGTAGTGGTAGGCTGGGAAAAGAATATAGAGTTTTTAGCCAGGTTAGGAAATACTCCTAACATGACTTACAAAAATGGCAGAATCATATAAAACTTGAAGTGATCAATTAATTCATTCCTCATCTGGTCACTGATAAATGTAATACTGGTGAGTGCGAGCGAAGAAAAGGACATACTTGAAAAATGCATGTTATTGTAATTATTTCTGATTTTTTTTTTGTTTTTGAATATTTGCTGACCTGTTTTTGACAGTGTCAAAAAGTGTCTTCTCTCTCTCCTTTTTTTACAGCCTGTATTCAATCGCACACCTTCCTGCTGTATGTCCTTTCTCCCTACACTGGTTACATCATATCTTATAACAATCATTAGTTAAATGAGAGCAGTCTTCATAAAAGAAATGCTGGGCTGTCCAGCATATCTTTAATGTCCTTATATGTCCAGCTGAGAAAATACTTGTCAAGTGTGTTTACCTTTTTACATTTCAAAACATCTTCCAGTCTCTGCTCTCCATTCCGTAAGTTTCTCTAGTCTCTACTTTTTGCAGTATTAATGGTTTCATACGAAACCCTACATGTTAATATTATTGTCTTTCTAGTTCATATGTTGTAAACTGCAAAGTAACATTTTTTTAACATTTAAGTTACTATTAGAAAACACTTTTTCCTATGGATAAATATTCTTTTGGTCATACAGTTCCAGAAATTCATCAGCAGTCTCTCAAATTGAAATGTTAAGTCACAAAACGTCTGTGTCCCTCTATATAGAAAAGTCTGAATTTCTTGGGCTTTAAATCCCAGAACAGTTACCATATTGTCCGATACATATCTGTTAGTCTCATGTTTTCCCCGTTTTACATACAGTTGTTTGCTGATCTCCTTTTTAGTCCCTGCTGTTGCTACTGCATTCTTCACTGGCACAAAACCAGACTCATCAGTTTGCTACAACTTTCCTCTTTTACATTCTGTTACTGCTGCTGTCACATCACCTGGTTCCTTCTCATACGTTTTTCTGAACTGCTGAGGATAGTAATCTGCCATCTCATGCCATAAAATAGCAGAACCATCGCCTGGATCATCCTGCTTGATTTTTAACAGAACTTCCTCCTCAAGGCCCCCCCTAACACAGATTTGGTTATCTGCATCACTCCAATGAACTCACTTACTTAATTTTTCATTGAGACAGTTAAACACTGCTCATTTATATTATCCACCACATAGGAATCTTTAGCTGCATTCTGATTCTTTGTATCAAACACATCACCCCTCATTCTCATTTTTCTCCTCCAGACTATTTTGATAGCTTTTCTCTCCTCTTCATCCATGCTGCTGTAGAAGTCCTCCAGTACCATCTATCCAAAGAGAAAAGAGTAGGGAAAGTTCACTGATGGCCTGGCCAAATTTAATCTAGTAGTATAAATACCACCTCAGACCTCCCTTGAAAAGAGGCCACTAGCTTATTGGGACCAATTCTATCAACAAAGGACAAAATATATGAGATTATCTATATATCTCGTATGCATGGGTATGGTAGAGTACAGGGGAAGTTCATTTTTTTCATTACATCCAGATGAAGTTGTAACTGCTGTTCTAGCTTTGATTAGAAGTAACTGTCTTTTATTTTAGAATTGTTAATTTTTCCCAAGTCTAGTTACTAAAACGTGCTGTTCTAAGCACATTATTTAAAAATTGTATTGTGCACCTTGTTTTTGTCTTGTGAACTATAAGCTTTCATCTCTTCCGGGTAAGTACAGTACTGTTATGAAGTGACTGGAGCTTTGTACTTGTCTTGCTTCTTGTAACCTTGTAATAGGCATCCATTGTTTTTATTGCAGTGTATGAATGAGTAAAGAGGAGATTTGTAGTTGTCTAACCCGGACCAGTCTGGCATTTTGGGAATGAGTAAGGCTGTTCTCTTGGCTCACCCAAATATCAGGCTGGAATGCACTCTTTCTAGCTGTGAGCTTATGTTAAATATTCAGCCTGTCAGTGCACATTCTCTAGCTTGACTAATGTGTTAGCAGTTTTAATCTGGTGGGTAATGGATAGTTTAATTTTTGATAAATGGATAAAAACCCATTGAATGCGGATGCCTTTGGGTGGGTCTGGACTGTGGGAGAAGTTCCAAATACAGCAGTGTGTTAAGCTTTCTGTAATAGGGTGGCCACGGTGGTGCAGCGGTTAGCGTTGTTGCCTCACAGCAAGAGGTTCTCTGGTTCAATCATTGGCTGGGTTGCCTTCTTCGCTGAGTCTGCATGTCTTCCCTGTGGTCATGTGGGTGTCCTCTGGGTACTCTGGTTTCCTCCCAAAGACATGCTGTAGGTGGATTGGACACTCCAAACTGGCCCTAGGCATGATGTGTGTGTCTTCTGTGGAAGGTTGGGCACTGGGCTAGCAACTTGACACTGTAAAACTCTACTGCCAATCATGAGCAGACAGGTGATCTGAAGTGGTGACCCCTAACTGGGAAAAGCTGGAAGAAGATTGTAATTATTTCTGACTCGCACAAATGTTTACAAATACAGTGCTATTACACTTAACACTCTAGTTTATCCATCATTTATGCCATTTTCTTTTGTAGTGCATTTAGCATTATCTTATTTTTATTGCAGTTTTAACACTCAGGATGGGGGCTTCATTCAGGGCATTACCTTCATAAACATAGTGCACAGATGAGCACAAGCCTGCATATTAGGTTTAGTATGCTAGCATGCAGCAGCCAGGGATCACAGTACTGATGCCATGCACACACACACACGCACACACACACACACACACACACACACACACACACACACACACACACACACACACACACACACACACACAATCAGTTACCTGAATTCAGTGAGTTTTTATCCTCAGTCAGTCCCAGTCAGTGTTTCCCTGAGTCCTGCGCAAGCTAGCGGCTGGTTCCCCATGAGAGTGTAGGCTCAACTGTCCTCACGGCTGGTTTGCCCACAAGAGTAAACTCCAGCCTGCAGACAATGCTGTCCGGAGGTCTTCCATTCTATGCGGTTGTCACTGCATAGACTTCTGGGCATCTGCAGGACAGAGATGCCTTCCCCCCTATCCAGACCGCCGACACAGCAGTCTAGAGTTCTGTGAGTTCCAGGAACTCCAAGCACGCATGCACGGAGTTCCGGTACTTGCGATTTTGTTGTTTTTTTCTTCTTTCTACAGCTGGGGGGTGGCTGCAGTCCTTCAGTCCTATAGCACAAGCTGCCCCTGCAACTGTAACATCATCTAAAGTAATATGAAACCATTCAATTGTTATTTGTACATTTATTATTTTTGGATGTAGTAATTACACACCCTGCTATTATTGTTTGAAAATATACAGCTCTGTCTTACCTCCCTGTGGTTGTTGGTCATGCTTCAGTTATCTGACCAGCAATCTGAGACATGCAGTTTATAAGCCATTGTATATCATTGGCCTTAAAATCTATGAAGATGTTAAGTGGAAATAATATCATGTGCAGGTGTCAACAAATGAAGGGCAAGTTGAATGTTAATGAACACAGCCTGTGAATAGTGTGCTGCTTACTTACATTTCCAACCTTACATCTAATACTTTGTAAGTTGAACCAGACACACCCACTGGATGTAAGTCAGCCTGCAGTGCTGTTGTGTTTTTCTTTTCCCATCCAGTAATCATTCACAGTTGCAATCCATTAAAAACAAGTACCGAGGGAGTCCCTGAACTATGTTTACATTTCCTACATGGAACCAAGTATTTGGGATTCAGCAGTTCTAATCAGTTCTCACCTCATTTGCATATTCACCATGCAAACAGCCCTGAATCTACACCATATAAAAAGCCAGCCATGTAGCTAGGCAAATTGAAGGTCAGGAGACTTGTTTATGTGGAAAAGACTGAACATACACTATTACTTTGGGATATATCTGCACAGAGGATTATTGAACTTCAGAAGGTATGCTTGCATTCTGTCAGCTGCATGCTGCTTATGCTAGAATACAATTAAGAAAGATCTGAAGCAAAGGCCTTTACACATTTATCTGTATGCATTAGTTAGAAGTGTACTGATACCATGGGCATGTTTGTCAAGGCATTTCACAGGTATACATGATTGCCAGTACCTTAAAATGAAGTGGTCTGTGATAAATATGTACAAATGAGGACAATTCATTTGATAGCTCTTTTATTTATTTATTTGTTTGCAGTTTGTTAACCAGGAAAGTCCAGTGGGCCAAAATGAGCCCGTTTTTAATGGAAGCCCAGGGAGAAAAACTCCATATACAATTATTACAAAGTTAATATCAACAAAGTTAAGTACAATACAATTTTCAAAACTACTAAAAACACAGTAATATAGAAGACATAATAATAACATTTGAGCAAGGTGTTGCATTTCAAAGATTTTTTTTTCAAAACGTTTCATTTTCCTGTTCTTTTAGGGGTGGGAAGCAAAGCTGCGTTTCTGTTATGGCACAAACAAGGATATGTTGCTATTGTTGCTCTCCTTTTTGGAATGCAGTCTGCTTGTATTTCACACCTCTAGACTGTTTTATGTTTCTTCAGTTGGTAATACTGAGATGCTACCTTTTCTGTTTTATCTGGGAACAGTTATTTTGTAGTTATGTGATACTCATGTCTATTATCCTTCTGTTGTCTTTTAGAACACCAAGGAGTATGCCACCCAGGAATATCATTCCTCAAAGACCACCCTTCACTGAATCTGAAAATCAAATGATAGTGGATGCTTTTAAGCAACATAGTGCCTTCCTCTTTGAAAGGGGATGGGGAGATATGGCATGCAGAATGTAAATTTGGTACCAGATTGCAGATGATGTTAATGCTGTGGGTGGCCACAACAGGACATATGAGCAAGTGCACATGGAGGACAGCAGCTGCAGTGGGCCATGCTCAGTCTGCTATGGAGCCAGCACTAACACCAAATGAAGAGTTCCTGTCCATTGTCAGGGATTCAGACAGCTCCCAGGAAAGTGCAGAGCAGCATTTACTCAGCATTGGTGCAACAGTTTTTGGGACAGCAAGCATGTCCCAGGAGGAGCTTCCAGGTAGGCTTTGGTATCTCAGTTGTTGAATACTGCTGTATAGTAAAACAATCGAAATCAAATACATCACTTCTGTTTCAAAATAATTATTTGGGGGAGGGTATTGAAGATTGCTACAGTTGACAACACATTCTGATTGATTAGTTTAGGTTGTACTTGTCAGCCAAGATCTTGTTGAAAGTATAGTTAATGGACATATAAAGGAGTAAAAGTGTTACCCACGATGTTGCCCTTGCCTTTTGCTTGACTTTGTCCAGGACCATCTGGCTTGCAGAGGAGAACCTCATCTGCAGATGGTAAACCAAACATTTTTATTTAAGTACTGATAAGCAATTTAAAGAAATATTTTAGTGTGTGATGTTGATTTCATGACTATTGTGTGCATTGCTTTACTGTTTGTAATATTGGCACCACTGTTAGTTTGTAAGCATACATTGGATTATAGTAGTGTAGGTATTAATTTTTTTCTTTGTTTGTTGTTTTTTATCACAGGTGATCCTGACAGTCGAAGTGTGGGACATCTACCACCTGATGTCAGTGTATCAGCAAAGTCTGATGATGGTGGCCAAACAAAGGCACAACCATGGGGTGCAGAGGTCAAATCTGACACTGAGGTTGACATACAGACCTCCCCTGCAATTCCGTCAGACAGAGCCAGTTGGCTTACACCTACATATTCCAGTAAGACCTCAGATTTCTGACAGGTGGAGAGAGAGTGTGGTTACTATGGATTCAGTGCCTGTTGACTCTAGTCATAGCCAAAGTGTGGGCAAAGAGACATGTGGGATGGTTGTTAGGAGTGCTCAGAAGAGGCCTGCTGTCTCTCTTCCACCTGATCCACGTATCTCTTCCAGTACCACTCATTGTGTGTTTAGGACCACCATGGAGGCACAGCCACATTCCCATAGGTGCTCCAGACAAATACTCAGGGTTGTAGATGTTGCACAGGCTGATATGAGTGACTGCCTCCACTGTGTTGACAATTCAATGGATCAGATGAATGATGCATTGACACGAGGGGTGTCTGTCATAGAACGAGCCAGTGCCTGTGATGGAACAACTGCTGGGAGGGGAATGGCATCCTCGTGGGCATAGGTCAGCTACGTCATCTGCTGTAAGCCGATGTGGCCATGCCCGATCATGCTACCATAGTTGCAGTACTTCCACTGCACTGTCAGTGGGTGAGCTGTCCACACCTAGACATTGCAGGCCATGGGGTCATGCTCCTGGGTGTCCCCATGACTAGAACTCACCCAGCAGACATCAGTTACATTCACATAGCAAGCAAAAATGCATTTGACCATGGGCGTAGACATGGCATTGCAACTCCTGGCAGAACCAGTTCTCGTGGACAGGGATGACAGCAATGAAATACCACCTCTACCATGCACGGTTCATACCTGTCTGACATATCAAGATGTAGAGCTAGCACTGAGTTTGGCTATGTTCGTGCAGGCACTCACACACCTATTTCACCTGGAGGACCCCCACAGGCACACACACACAGCAGTTACAGGGTTCAGCCATGCAGCTTATAACTCATTTTGTCTCACTGGCCATTTGTTGGTTTATCGAAATGTCTGCCTGCTTCTCTTTCTTACTCACACACACTTACCAACCTTTTGTGTCAGCTTAGGCTTCCTGGCCCCCACACAACACTCTGTGCAAGTGATGATAACTGTGCCATATTCCTGTTGTTTATTTTTTGGATTCAGGGATACATAAGCTTTGTATCTGATGCTCAGGGTGCATAGCTGACTTAGTGCCTAGTAAATCTGCATTTGTGGTGTTGAACTGGTAATTGTACCTTTGACTTATATTAGCCTTAAAACGTTAGACAGCTGATAACATCAACATGTCCACTTTATTGTAAATGATCTTGTGAGGATTGTGAAGTCTGAAACTGCAATGTGTATCATTACTTTCTAACTTCTGTCTTTAATGATTTTCCAGTAGACATTTATGGTGCTAAACTGAGAGCATCTGGTGATTATCAGCACTTTTAAGAGGTATGACTGTGTGAATCTTTGATGCCTGAGGCCTACTACTTAATAATGGACACATATAAGTCAAATAGATCTCTGATGTCACATGTTAAGGTAATTTCTGTACAAATCTCCCACCTTTTACTTGCTTACAGTACCATGTTATTAAATACAAGGATATGCCAGTCATTCATATTACTACACAGTACACTCCAGGTTCAAGATTACCTTGTAAATGCAGTATTTGCCACAGTTTTAGTTCAGGGCTGACTCTGTCTGATGAAAGCATTACATAGCCAATACATGGGGTGGTAACGGTTGTGAGAGTTGCCTGACAACAATGTTACTTTATGTATGTGCATAGGAGGAAGACTTTAGGCCTTTAGATGGTGAGTGAGTGGGCTATGCCTTATCTCTTAGCTAATGCAAGGGCATTTTGAGCATGCCTGTGTCTGCATACAAAGAAAGACAGATAAAGAAGATAGTCAGACACCCTTCATAAGGGATGCCAGCAACAACCGGCTTACCAGCCCAGAGGACATCAAAAGCAGATGGAAGGAGTATTTCCAGCAGCTTCTGAATGAAGAAAACCCCCACAAAAGCTGCACTGCCTCAGAAACAGCCTACAATGAGAGAAGAAGAGGAACCCACCCTAGAAGAAGTAAGAACAGCACTAAGAAAGATGAAGTCAGAGAAAGCAGCAGGCCCAGATGAGGTCAGAGCAGATATGGTAAAGATGCTGGGTGAGATAGGGGAGAAATGGCTCCTGAGGGTACTAATAGCAGTGTGGAGAGAAAGACATATCCCAGATGACTGGAGAATAAGCATACTTGTGCCAGTGTATAAGAACAAAGGGGACATCCACAACTGTGGGCAGCACAGATGCATCAAACTCCTATCACATTGCATGAAAGTTCTGGACAGGATGACTGATAAAGGGATACGCAGAGTACTAGAATGTAAGAAGAGAGATGAGCTGTTTGGATTCAGATCAGGATGCAGCACAACTGACCCAATGTTTGCATTGAGACAGATACTTGAGAAGAAGCTAGAGATGAGGAGAGAGTCCAACTGGGCATTCATAGATTTGGAGAAAGCATAAGACAAGATCCCAAGAAAGCTGATCTGGGCAGTACTGCGGTGGTTTGAAGTCTCAGAAACATTGGTAGAATTAGTGCAGGCTATATACAAGGACCCAATGACTCAAGTACGGATGGTGTTTGGCCTTACAGAGAGATTCCCAGTGGGTGTGGGTGTACATCAGGGTTCAGCTCTGAGCCCACTGCTGTTCATACTGGTGATGGACTACATTAGCAAACATGTTGGAGGGGACGGATCAACAAAGCTTCTGTATGCAGATGATGTGGCAGTACAGGTAGACTCTGAGCTAGAATTTCAGCAAAGGATAAGAGAATGGAATGCAAATCTGAAGGCACATGGGATGAAACTAAGCACAGATAAGATGGTGGTAATGGCAGCAAATTGGGAAAATCAGAAATCGCTGAAAATAGAGATAGAAGGGAAAATAGTGGAACAGGTAAACAGCTTCAAGTATCTGGGAGGAGTAGTTGAGGAGAAGGGTAGTCTGAATGAAGAGGTCAAAGCTAGAATCAGAGGGGCTGCAGCCAACTGGCATAGAGTGTCAGGTGTAGTCTATGACAGAAGAATGCCAAAGAAGCTGAAAAGTAAGGTGTACAAGACAGTGGTGCGACCAATACTACTGTATGGTACAGAAACCTGGGCAGTAAAGGCAGAATAGTTGAAGAAGCTAGAGGTGATGGAAATTAAGTGCCTGAAAAAGGTGATAGGATACACACTGTGGGACAGATGAAGAAATGAGGACATAAGAGCAGAAGCCAAAGTAGCTCCAACTGCAGAAAAGATCAAAGAGAACAGACTACGGTGGTTTGGGCACATGTGTGGAAAAGCAGAAGACAATCTGGTGAGGAAGATTTGGGACAGACAGGAAGAAGGTAAGAGGAAGCAAGGATGTCCAGAAATGAGGTGGATAGATTGTGTGAAAGAAGATCTGTGACAGTTAGGCATGAGTGTTGAAGAAGGCAAGAGTGTGGCACTGAATTGAGAGAGTTGGCGACAGTTAACACGATACCCCAACACCATGTAGAAAAATGGTAAAAAGGGGGCCGATGATGATGTGTCTACCTACACCCACAGCAGCTGCTAGTTCCCCCTCTGACTCCTCATCTGCATGTGGCTGTGGTGACCTTGGCATTGGTGGTGGGATGTGTGCTCCTTTCCCTTGTTGATCCTGCAGAAGCTGTTTTCTCAGGATGATGTTGTGTAGCATGGTACATACTGTGAATATTTCAGTAGATGTCCATGGATTGTACTGCAGAGCTCCCCCAAGATGTGTCTAGTCACCAGAACCATGACTTCAACAGCCCAAGCACTATGGTATTTCTAGTTTGAGTATGTGCCTCATTATGGTATTCTTCAGTGTGTGTGTGTGTGTGTGTGTGTGTATGTGCATGTGTGTGTGTGTGTGTGTGTATTTCTGATGGGTGTCATCAGCCACGGTTTCAATGCATAACCTGCATCCCCCAGTAAATGACCTTGTGGGATATCCCCCATAACAAACATCTGATACAGTTGGGAAGTGTGCCAGATATGTCACTTGTGGTAACTGCTAGGGTAGCCAGCACATACATTCAAGGTGATTCCCTTGGCATTACATACAACATGGCAGTTAATAGAGTGGAAGCCCTTTATGTTTATGTAAAGCCTACCCTGTTCCTCAAGTGGTGCCTTAATTTTTGTATGTGTGCAATCTATGGCACCCAGTACTTCAAGGTAGTATGCTACATGGTAGAACTCCTGCATATTTCTGGCCCCATCCTCAGCAGTATAGGGAAATATATATGTGGTCACTGGCATGTTGGAGCATAGCAGTCAGGAACTGATGGGGGATCCTGGATGCTGATGCCTGTGGCACCACTAGCAAGTCCCCTGTTGGTCTTTGACAGGTATCTGTAACTAAGATTCTTAGTGCTACACATACCTTTGTCTCCACTGGAATGGGTTGCCCTCTGTTTGCCCCTGGCTATGAGCTGAGGATAACAGTGGTTGCATTGTTCCTGTTGTATGTCTCTGTCTACCCTGTAGCACTCTATAGTTTCTACATCATGTAGGTTATGACATTTAAATGGGGTCTGAAAACTCTTCTCCTTCTTGGCCTTGGTCTATTAGCAGCAGCACCAGCACAGACTTCAGCCTGTTGCACATACAAATGAATTAAAGCAACAGCAGCCCCTAACATTGTTTCTGTGTTGACTCCTTTCCATGACTGTATTCCAATAAGTTTTGGAATTCACAGGGAAAGCCAGCACTGAGTCTATCTCATTGCTTTGTATCCTGTTGAATAGCTCCTCTATGTTGGATTGGTTGATTAGCATATAATTCAGCTGCTTATGTTGTAATTAGCATGCCACAGTGTTTACTTTGTTTTTGCAGCAGTATGTGAATCTTAATGAATCCAAAATGGCATGCCGTGATATGCACACAGTGTAAATGGACCATGTAGGCTTTATTGAATTTGGCTGCCATTTACAAGCAATCCATTTTGTCCCAATCCCCTTCAATAAACACACCACACTGAATGACATTTCATGACCTTTATTAAACTTCCATAACATAGCTTTGATTACCAACATTTATTAATTACAACTGAACATAGTATAGTTGATTTTAAGTACAGCATAAACATCCCTGTAATGTTAATCAGGACAGCATACCTACTCACCCTGCCCCAGTAAGCAGTGTCCATACCTCTGCTCGTTTACTTTACTTATGAAGCAGCGTCCAAGATCTCACTTCATGTCCCATTTATTGAATTACCTTCCAACTAAATAATCAGCGTTCTTACCTCTGCTTGCTTATTTATTTAGCAAGCATCCTACAGTTGCTCAATTTCCTTTTCCAGATCCTTAAAATGAACATCCAAACACCAGAAGGAGAGCAGAAGAGGGCAAGCTTGTCCCTCTTCTCCGCCCTACCCTGACTGATAAAAATAACCACAATCCCCACTAATCCACCAAAAGAAAGGGCAGGAGGGTGAGTAGCAAGTTCATGCCAAAATGTGTTTACTTACCCAGCTATACTTGTCTAAACACCTTAAGCCCCTCCCCACCCTTACCTCATTTCCTCCCAATCAACCCTCCTTCATTTAACCCTTTCATCTCCCCAACCCACTTAGCTTCCACTAATATATTTATCTAACCCCTTCTGAAGATGTCCCTGGACAAATTGGTTTGTTGTCAAACCTCATTTGTCCCGGTCCCATTCAATAAATACATCACAATGAATGACATTTGACGACCTTTATTAAACTTCCATAACATAACTTTGGTAACCAACATTTATTAATTACAACTGAACATAGTATAGTTGATTTTAAGCAGAGCATCTTGTAATGTTAATCAGGACAGCATACCTACTCATCCTGCCCCAGTAAGCAGCGCCCATACCTCTGTTCACTTCTTTACTTATGAAGCAGCATCCAAGCTCTCACTTCATATCCCATTTATTGAATTACTCATCCACTTACTTTACTTATGATGCAGCATCCCCGACTCACTTCATAAACCATTTATTGAATTACCTTCCAACCAAATAATCAGCATTCTTACCTCTGCTTGCTTATTTATTTAGCAAGCATCCTCCAGCTGCTCACTTTCCTTTCCCAAATCCTTGAAATGAACATCCAAAAACCAGAGGGGGAACAGAAGAGGGCAAGCTTGTCCCTCTTCTCTGCCAACCAGCCTAACCAGGCTGTTCCCCCTCCCTATCAAAATTTTCCAACCACCCATTCCCCATAAGAGGAAGGGTTAAGCTAAACATCATTCGGTGTACCCATCTTCTGTAAACTAACTTACATCCCTGTCATCAAAACCAAAAGCCCTGACATACCAGCACTGAAATGAGCTTTAATGAACCTAAATAAATTAAGATCACCTGCGACCCCACTGTACCACAACAGAAGATCCACTCCAAAAGAATACATACCCTTTCACTCCTCTTCCATTAAGCCACTTACTATTCCTCACTCAGTTAACTGTGCTCTGTGGCCTCATTGCACTACTCCAGTGACCAAGATGTCTTCTGCAACCAATATAATTAGAACAACAGGAACATCCACCCTGTCATCTCCCTCACCTTCCAAAGTTACTTCCTTCAGGCCTGAATTGTTTGCACCTGCAATAGAAATGACACTATAAAATCTTTGCACACACCAATCAAACTTTCTTAATGACATTAGGTAATGTCAAAGCGCAACCTGCCCCTAAACTATCCCCAGCTAAATTGCCCAGGCTCCCCTGCCTCAACCTAATACCACCTTACCAACATCGATCCTTTCCCAGCTGAGGCAAGAACATGCAACAAAATCCACGACCCTTAGTTCCATTTCACTTTGTGTTATAATAACAGAGGTGAGACAACTAATCACTGTAAAAGCATAACTTAAATATCAATATACCTTACCTAGGTCACCTCTTTATTTCCCTCTAAAACCTATACAGTACAGCATATGCCCAGTAAAGTTGTCTCTTAATAGTCTCTAAATCATTATTTAATCAACCTACCAAATTACCCTACATTATCACTGAATCAATTGGTAACAGGGGCTGTTTAAATCACAGATGTTGTGCACAATAGAAGAAAACCAATATTAATGTCCTGTCTTGACATTTCCAGGTAACCATTGCAGTATGTACAACAGTAACGTATGAGTAATAGTCCCACTACCTCCCAACTAAAATGAATGACATGAAGTGTGCATACCAAAAGAAACTTTCCTCCTATCAATATAATAATAATCCCTCAGCACCTGCTACCAAAATATAAACAAGGAAACATCTACACTTTCAGATGAACTAAATATAGTCATAACATACATGCAACAGCAACTATAACCCCATGAACTCCCAATCCCAACAACAATCCCCACAACAAAACATCTTAACAATCAAGTCCATCCCTCTGCCTTGTCAGCCTACCTCGACCCTTCGAACCAATGACCACTAACCAAATTAATTCCCTTAACCTGGACATTCATGCAACTGAAGTAGACCTAACTACATCCTCCCAACCAACTGAACTACCTTACCCTGTTCCCACTCCTGTCAAACAACTCTCTCCATCAAAATTCATCCACCCTCCCCTGTTCCACACCCGAGTAAAATAGCCTTCCCCTTGTATGTTTGACTTATAAAGAGGTGTCACAAACTCCAAGTTATGAACCCCCCTCCCCCATCTTACAATGCTCTGCCCCACCTCTCACCTAACCATAAAGGGAGCCTGATCACATATATCCTCCTAAATACTTGCCCCCAGATGCCACGTTCAAGCAAAGTAGCACTGGCCCCTCGACACCCCTTGGCCTAACCTTTCCATAGAAAGGATTTTGGGGCGAGGTAGTTGAATTTGACCTATCCATAATAGCCGTATCATGATTTCACCCCCCCCCCGTGTACAACTCCACTCCCCTTAATAATCCTGTAGACCCACTCTACCCTGTCTTTAACTCACCTTGGCCTCCTTGCCTCCATACTACTCCATAACGCAAAAGCCTGACATGGATTAATAAGTATCTAAAGGTAGATCACCTATGCCTTCCTTGTGCACCGCTCCATCCAAGCCACCTTCACCCCTTCAGGCCACCGACTGATGAGGCTCTGCCCACATCCTTTTACGACCTTCTTGCCCATCGCTCCAGCTACCGGCACACTGTCCACTGTGCACTTATTCCTCATTGATCTGTAAAAGAAAAGAACTGTAAATTCCCTGCCACAAAGCAAGATATCTTAACACTGAGTGCTGTCAAGGTGACCCATAGCCATATTGCCCCCCATCACTCTTCCAATGTAATTATGACTTAAGCTCCCCTCCTACTCTTCTTTCCCCCCTTTATTTTTTTTTTTTAATTTAGTCTGCTTAATCCTACCAGCTGAAACTGTTAATATGCCCTAATATACCATTACTATGCATATCACACTGTGCCCATTTGTTCCCCTTTAACTTGCAAACAATAACAAAAGCAGATGCTCTAAACATGTACATCTCAGCCTCTTAGCCCAGGTAATATGGACAAAGCCCATACTTCTCAACCTTTAGAACAAAAGTGTTCACAAACCATAAATAAAAAGGGGACTGATACATCCTCTGGATGGTATAAAGTGATAAACTGAAAAGTCTGTCATTTTCTAAATTTCAGTCTATAATGCTTTGCCACCAATTGTCAAAAACCCCAACTCTATGAAAACAAACCCCAAATATGAAGCAAATTCTGAACATTCTATGAAAATTTGTACAGCTGAAAGGTATGACAAAGCAAATATATATGGACCAGACCCACCTCGCAACCCAACAGAGCCGGCAAGCCAATAAACCTGAAACCAGAACCTGCTGCCATCTCACACAGCACATGTTAAACCCCATTGTACCCATGCAGTTGCAGGGAGGACCTGCAGAGCCCACTACTCCCCCCCATGGATAACCTTGGCATATTCCCATGGATACCCTAAGTATATTTCCCTTGTACTCTTTCCAATTTACTCATGCTCATTTTCTTATAGGAATTCCATATTGTTATTCCATACTCAAGTTTGGGTCTAATGTAACTAACCCACAATGATGTCATTATTTTTGATTTCTTAACTATATACATCTTTTTATACAACCTATAGTTCTACCCTATATTTAAACCGTTGGTTGATATGATTAGAAAAACTCATAGCTGAATCTACTCATATACCCAGATCCTAAATGAGTCTACAGTTTCAATTACTGTGTGCTGTATTAAATATTCCCATTTCAATTTATGCCTACCAAACATCAGCATGTTATTCTCCTGAGCCCAAATGGTCAATTTAGTCAAGTTATTTGCAGACAAGTCTCATCTGTAACACTGTAATCAGTTTACCCAATTTCAGGTCATCTGCATATAGACTGTAAATCACCTCACATGAAAAAGTTAGGTGTGAAAAATACAATCCAAACAAGTAAGAGCCTAGGACAGAGCCCTGTGGGACACCTTGTCTATCAACAAGGATTTTGTCTGTCCAGTTGCTGTATGACACTTGCCATGACTTATTTGTCAGCCATGCCACTATCCATCTTATTGAGAGTATATCAAAACCTAGTTGTACTATTTAGCGAACAGTTATGTGTAGGACCCTGTCAAATGCTGAAGTGAAATCTATATAAATTACATCACAGCACAATTTTCACTCATAGCTGTTATTATATTGTTATAGAACCTCATGTTACATGGTGCAGAAATATTGCATAAGGCAATGAAGCTCTTTTCCTTTCCCTCCCTTCTTTGGCCAATCATGAAACTGAAGGCCAATCATCACTTCAGCCATGCATCTCCAATTACTCCTCTTTTCCTTCCTTTTCCTCTCATTCTTCCAGTATAAAGCAGACAGCCAGGCTCAGTCTACACAAGCCGCAATATCGATTCAATATCACAGCCCCACTAATGAGATACATGCTAGGCTATCCATCAGCAAGTCACTGCCACGACCACAACAAGAAAGGAACAAACGTACAGTTCACTAATTATTCCGTTTATAATTTTTTATATATTTTTTTCTCTTCCATGCAGGAGCACTCAACACCACCTGTCATGTGGTACAAACCATTTGTCATCAAAACTGACACTGAATGTCAGGTGTCAGCCTCACCAACTCATTCTGAGTGCACAAAAACCTTCACAGTTCCTGTAATGCCAGCGATGAAAGAGCGCCAAGCTGCCCCTAAAGCTGAACCTGTAACCCCTTCCCAACACAGCAAGCTACTAATTTTTATTTTATTTTTTTATAAATGATGCCTACACCCAGACCCTATTATGAAGGATAATAGGAAGTCACACAAAATTCCTGCAGTTAAAAGGAGGCAACCACACACCCAACATTTACCCGCTTCCAGGAAGAGCCATAGTGTAACTAACTAACTAACCTAGTTCTCACATTGGCATATTAGGTACAATGTCAAATGAAAGGCTGATATTAATCCTACACATAACTCCATACTCATCTTACATAGCTAACTACACCAGCCCCACAAAACGACCTTGCTGTCATGCATATAGGAAGCCATCTAACTACATTACCACCACTGCTATGAAAGGAAGAGCAAACTAGGATACTGAAACCACAAGGGACAAACTTGAAACATTACCCACAAAATTGAAAAATTAACACGGCTTGCATTAGCATGTATTTTCAAAGTGTAGAATCCCGTTACTGCAGTGTATGCCTGATTTGTAACTGCCAACCTAACCAAAACTAATGGGTCTTACCTAGGCATGAGTCTTACAAGGTCTTCACTAACTCATCTGCGAACCCTGTATGGCCACATGGCTTGCTCCATCTTAATCTTCTTCTTTCAGCTTTTCCTAATTAGAGGTCACCACAGTGGATCACCTGTCTGCTCATGATTGGCAGTGGAGTTTAACGATGTTGAGTTGCCAGCCCAGCACCCAACCTTCCCACAGAAGGCACACACATGCACACACTCATTCCTAGGGCCAATTTAGAGCATCCAATCCACCTACATCATGTCTTTGGGATGTGGGAAGAAACCGGAGCACCCGGAGGAAACCCATGTGAACACAGGGAGGACATGCAGACTCTGCACAGAAGGCACCCCAGCTGAGGATCGAACAGGAGAACCTCCTGCTGTGAGGTGGCAATGTTAACCGCTGCACCACCGTGGCCGCACACTTGCTCCATTTTAATAAAGGGCCAAAATATAAAGCACAGATCTGAACATCTGTGAAACCAACAAGGATCATCGAAAGTGGAGGATTAGTGCCATCCTGTGCACGCGCAGCGACCACCCACCATCACTTAAACTTACTTGGAGCTAGCAAAAAGCCACTCGACCTGTCAACTAAGTGCAACCCGTCATCCTGTACCTGGTAAAAGCTGAAAATGAGAGGGCATAACATTTCCTTAATTCAGAGGAGCTCCTGACTTGACCACTGAACCAACCAAAACAGGTACCAAACCCAGTGCACCCCATGCCTCCAAACAGCAATCCTTGACATCAAGCATTCAACGGCAAAAGTCCAGAAGCCCAACAAGAAACTCCGCTGCCCACCACAATAACCTTTGTTCATCTCCTCCACCTTATTTTATATATACCCCTTCCGATATATATTTATAGAATTGTTTTTTTTTTTTGAAAAATATCCCCTAAACAGTAACCCCCTATAACATTGATCCTGTGAAGGCCCCCTTTCTCTAAAAGACTAAACACAGCCAGTGCCCAGAGAGAGCACCACAACCACAAAAACCCAGCTCAATGACATGCCTTCTGCCACCACTGCTCTGTTCCCATCCGAGCCCCACTGCTCTGTTCCCATCCGAGCCATCACAATTCAAAAGGGAAAAAAAAAAAATAAACTGCCACTACCAGACCACCATCCCTTAGGCCTACCTGCTCTCCTGGAATACCCACAGGTCATCATGGACATGAGCTCACCTTAGCAAGTTCATGCCAAAATGTGATTACTCACCCAACTACACTTGTCTAAACCCCTAAGCCCATCCCCATCATTACCTCATTTCCTCCCAATCAACCCTCCTTCATTTAACCCTTTCATCTCCCCAACCCACTTATCTTCCACTAATATATTTATCTGACCCTTTCTGAAGATGTTGCTGGACAAATCGGTTTGTTGCCAAACCTCATTTACCAAAAAATACTCTACCAACCTTCCAACAGTTTGCAATATTATTCAATGGTATCATTCCCCAATCGGACTTGGTCAGAGGATCTGAACCAGGTCTGCCTACAGAAATATAATTATACCCATGTTGATATTTTTATATATTGCCTGTCTGTGGAATAGCCTACCAAACAATATCAAATAAGCAAAATAAAACAATCCTTTTAACAACATTAAAGAAGCCATTTACTAAGTGACTGGCATGTATTTGCAGAGCATCTTCAGGGTGAATTCCTTTTCAAACAACCCTAACCTGCATAATATGCTAGTCATCTAAAGTCAATACCTACTAGAATGTTTAACTAATAAGTAACACAGCCAATAACTACATTACTTACTTACATTAGCCTGTTAAATACTGAACTGCTTGTATATTAATGGCTCATCTGCAAATGTTACAAATTCTACTAATGCTCAGTAGTTTCTCCCCCTTTCTCACTGTATAAAATCTTGTGACACACACTGTCTATAGTTATGCAGCATTGGACTGATAGAGTGACAAGCATATAAGATGTATATGTTTTATGCTGTTTATTGCAATGTCAATATATATGTATTTTTTTTTTTTTGCTGCACTATAAAACTTTTTTGTGGAATTTTCTTTTAGGCAACACTGAAAAAACAGGTAATTTTTAAATATCAGTATTGTATTTAAGACAGTTGAAAGAATAAGAGAATTTGCATTAGCATGCACGTACTGAGTATTAATGTTCAGAAATGATTTGACCATTGATATTTTAAAGTCAGACAGAATGATATATAAACTGAGAGTCTACAAGAGTACTAACACTGAAATGGCAGATGTACAAGTCACACATAGTTAGAGATTGGTCTCTGCTAAAAAGAAATGGGGCTAAAATCAAAAGGTTAAGTGATACAGTCTGTGACTATAAAGGACACTGAGGATATAAAATTAAAACTTATTCTGGAGTCAGACAAAGATATACTCTGCAAATGCATGAAGTGTAGACATATGATGGGGAAATAGGCAAACCACAGCAAAAAGCCCAAATGAGAAGAAAGAACCACCAGGCTAGTAATCAACACATTTATTCCTCTAACGTCTCAGCTGCACAAGCCTTCAAGGAGCATAACATCATACAAATCACAACCTGCCTATATGCTAACATCAATTAAACAGTTAAAACAATTAATAAAACAATCAAATAAAAAACCTCCAACTGAGTTCAGCATTTAACCCATTCGGGGCCAAAGTGCTGTACTTTAAGATATACACAGATTCCTTAAAAAGCAGTTGATTTTTAATATTATTATCATCATATGTGCAAATATTAATCTTTTCCAGCACGGACCCTCTCAAGCCCACATTTATACCTCCATGTACCTGGTTAAAATTTTCCGCTATTGAACTTCCTTTTTTATTTTTAATTATATCTCTCAGATGTTCCAACAATCGGACCTTAAAAGGTCTCTTGCTTTCCCCTATATAAAACTTGTTACAGGGGCATCTCAGGGCATAAATAATGCCCTCAGTAATGCAAAAAAGCAACCTTTTACCTGAAAAGGTTGACCATTAATTTTATTGAAACTTTGCACAATATGTTTACAGGCTTTGCATCTGCCACATGCAATAGTTCCATATTCTATAAGACTTATATGAACACTACCAATAGGAAAAACAAATTTCGATTTCACTAAGAAATCTTTCAAATTTCTGCCTCTTCTATATGATATAACAGGTGGTTCACTAATATTTTACTCACATCTTTTAGTGTTAAAATATAACCCCAATAAAATTTCAATAAATGTATAAGAATCAGGCTAAAACTATTACAGGTAGTCGCTAATCACATTTTTTTCTTTTTCATCCTTCCCCTGATTTCTTTAGTAACCTTTTGATGCTACACCAACTCCAGTATTCTTAAAAATATATTCCCTCTTAAATTTACCCCAACATTCCTTCAAAAGTTCATCACTAAAACCCCTATTCCTAAACATGCACACTGTGTTACCCATTTCACTATTAAAATCCTCCTCATTGTTACATAATCTATAAATCCGAACAACTCCGCAAAAGGTATAGCTTGAATAGTATGGGGAGGATGACAACTTTGGGCCATTAAGTATTGTATACAACTATGTCAAGAATCTAAATGGCAATGCTTAGATATGCTCTGAGATAAAACAGAATGGCATTAAATAAACTGATCCGAAGGATATTGCCAATATCCTGGCAGATCGATTCAGTGCCAACTTCACCCCCCTCTCACCCCCTAAATGGCCCATCTCAATACCGGAAGATTGCCAAATTCCAGTAATAACGGCCACACAGGTACAAAACGCACTCTCTAAAGCCAAGAATACAGCATCCATGGGACCAGATGACATCCCGGGCTGTGTACTACATGAACTACAATATGAACTGGCACCTCACCTAAGTGTCATGTTTAATCATAGCCTCACCTCAGGTTTCATGCCCACTGAGTGGCACAGAGCTACAGTTATCCCAATCCACAAGGGGGGATCCACCTTGGATCCCAGGAAACTACCGTCCCATCAGTCTGACAAGCCTTATCTGCAAGGCCATGGAGCGTATTATCATGGAACTTATAAACAAAGACATTGGCAACCTTCAAACACTGGACCCCACCCAGTTTGGGTTCGTGAAGGGCTGATCTTGTCTCCTGAACCTGATTGACTTCTTTGAATCAGTCTCCAGAGCCATGGACAAGGGTAAGGTGGTCCACACAGCCTATCTAGACCTTGCCAAGGCCTTCGACACCATCCCCCACTCTGGAATCATAGATAAACTTACTAAGTTGGGCATTAATCCCTGTCACCCAATGGGTTGCTAAATGGCTTGCTGATAGAACCCACACTGTAAAAGTAGCTGACTCCAAATCCAGTTCCAGACAAGTGATAAGTGGAGTACCTCAGGGTTCAGTCCTGGGGCCGCTCTTGTTTGGCATCTACTTCTCTGAAGTACAGGTCAACACTAAGGGACTCTGGCTAACAAAGTTTGCAGATGACTGCAAACTGGGAGCCATTATTGAATCCCCAAATGATGTGGATACTCTACAAAAGGGCCTTACAGAAACAGATGCTTGGTGCCAGAGCCATGGGCTCAAGCTCAATGCCAAGAAATGTATTGTTATCCCCTTTGGGAAAAAAACATGTATCCATGAATTACCATATAGTTGGCAGTACACTAAACACAGAAAGTGTGATAAGAGATTTAGGGACACAGGTGGACAGTGGTCTCACCTTCGATAACCACATCGCCACAACAGTCAGGAAATCCTTCTATGTGGCACACCTCATCACGAAGGGCTTTTCATCCAGAAAAAAGGAGGTCATTGTCCCACTGTACTCATCCCTCATTAGACCCATTATAGAATACAATGCCCCATTTGGTATGTACCTCTCAAGACATCTGCAACAACTGGAAAGGCCTCAGAAATACCTCACTAAAAGAATCACAGGCCTAAAGCAGATGCCCTACGCTGACCGCCTTAAAAAACTCCAGCTATACTATGTCGCATATCGTCTACTCAGAGGCGATCTCTGCTTAACATACAAGGCCATGTCAAACCCAGAGCTGTTGGACATGCTACACTTAACGAAATCCCAATCCCTCAGAGCTACACGCTCCATGGATCTAAACCTTGTCATCACAATAAACAAAACATGCTGGAGGGATAGGTTCCTGACCCAGAGACTCCCCAGACTCTGGAATAGATTGCCTGTACATGTCAAGCAGAGTGCCTCTTTGGACCTCTTCAAGAGGAACCTTGACGATTGGATGGGAGAAAGGAAATTCACCCCAGGGATCACATCAGTCGCCCTGCTAGACAGGGGTCCAGGAAAGTAAATAATGTGGGAAGAAATAGCCAGGGAATTCTTATGGCTAGGCTTGTATAGGCCCTAGGGCTGATAGCCTAGTACCAACCTATGAACCTATGAACCTATGAACCTATGAACTCTCAAATTCCATGTGAACTGTAGTACATATAGTATTATCTCTATTACTATCCAATAGGACATCCAAGTAAGGAGCATTCTTGCCTACCTTGAGTCCATCAAATTGTAGTCCAAACCTATTATTATGTAGTTTGCTTATGAAGCTATCCACCTCAGAAATACCTCCATTACATAAAAAAATATATCAATGTATCTAAAGTACTTCAGTACATACTTATGAAACAATTGTGTTTTTTATATATATATATATATATATATATATATATACATATATATATATATATATATATATATATATATATATATATATATATGTATACTCTGCCTCAAAAAGACCCATACTTAAGTTGGCATATGAGGGGGCAAAAGATGCCCCGATGGCTGTCTCCTCTTTCTGCCTGTATAACTTACCACCAAATTCGAGAGAGAGAAATTCAAAAGTTCAATAATATATTCCATCATTGGGTTGTCCCCCAGAAAAAAATTTAACTGCTTCCAAACTAAAATCATGGCTAATGCTAGTACAGAGGCTTTTGACATCAATAGATATCCAATACATATTTTCACTCCATTGCATAGCTTCAATTTTTTTCCAAAAAAATCAAATACATCCTTAATATACATTGGTAATGACTGGACTTTAGGCAACAAAAATGATGTAAAAAATGTCCTATTTTGCATAAAATATACTCTCTACCAGAAACTATAGGACAACTGAAATTTTGGAAGGCAGTAGAAATAAGCCATCCTACAACCTTGAACAGAAAATTTCTTTGTGATGTCCTCAAAAGAAAAATAGCCTAACCTATGCCCTTTTCGTATTAATTCATTATAATCCTTCAGGGCTTTTGTGTAAACCTCAACTTCTACTCTTTCATATATACTTGCATCATTCAAATGTTCATTACACATATTTAAATATTGAATATTACTCATAATTACTAACTTGTTGCCCTTACCAGCAGGTTTAAACAAAATATCATTTTTAGCACTCAGGGCCATCAACATTTTCCATTCTTCCTTTGTTAAATTGTAATCAGCAGTTTTAATTTGAAAAAAAACTTTTTTCAACAGCATAACTAAACATAGAATAAAAATGCTGAATTCCCTCATGGGTAAATGAAGCAAGAAACATACTTTTGCATTCAACATTACTAGTGTCCAATGACATATAAGTATTTACATCATCTTCTGACTGACATGAATAAAAACTGTCATTAAATGAATCATCTGAACTTTCATCATGATTCAAACAACTAAACTTAGAAACATTATTACAAAAAAAAAATTCTTCAAGTGCAATTTTCTTACAAGTTTGAATATATCAGCTTTGATTTCATATAATCTAGGTTTAACAGTTGGTATAAATTTTACGCCACAATTTAAAACAGCATACTCAGTCTCATTTAATGTATAACCAGACAAATTTGAAATATAAGAATCAAAGTCACTGACAAATGGACAATTGCCATTTACCTCTTTTGCAATATTGCTGCTGCTGATGCACATCCCTGGAATGTGAGTTACTCGGTTCTCTCTGGCGTTTTCTTCCCTGAAGTTCATCTCTGCATGTGTTAAAGTCTCTCTGAAATGTCCGCTGAAAATAATCTTCCTGTTGTGCTTATGGCAGAGGGGGAAAAATCATTGTTGTCTTCACAATCCCCTTCCCAGGATGAACTACATCCCTCTGATGTGGAAAAAGACGTGTGAAAACACCATCCACCATTACTTTTACCTTCTTCAAAACTTACATGACCCCGCGTTCATTCGCAACTGAGCCGTAACTGGAAGGTTCTACCATTCTCATAATCACTGAGGTTTCTTAGGAACTTCTATAGTACACTAAAGCAGCATTTAAAATGCCAGAACATGCTGTAGCGTCATTTGTTCTGTGTTAACACCATGTGTGCTGCGGATAGTTTTTACTGATGAAAGCTGCTGGTTCCAGTCATACATATCTGTTTGTGTCACATTATCAGTTATATTTTATCTGAAGAAAGCTGATGGTTCCAGTTATTCTAAACTGTTTGTAACACATTTTCAGTTAAATGCAGCTGTACTGTTTAACTGTTTGTGTCACATTCTAGTTAGTTGTAATTGTACTGCATTTTCAATTGTGTAGTTGTAATGCTGTTACCTATAGACCTTTACCTAGATTTGGTTTTTACAATACTAGCCCTCACCTTACTCACTTCAACATCTTTTCATTTCCATAGCTTTTCAGACACTTTCAGACCTCACCTGCCCATCTAAAGCCTACTCTCAAGGTGTTCTACTTTCCACCCCTATAGTGCCACTCAAAGTGAGAATCGCGGCTGTCCTATCTACTAAAAATGCAAAAACTAAGTATATATCTACTGCATCCTGCCTTCCACAAATAAGCTGAAGGTTTTTTTTTGTTAGAATTTAAGTAATACAGGAACAAAACAGGCTCTCTCCTGCTCACCCAGTACGACTGCTGCTAAGTCCTCCCACCCTAATTATTTGTCTTTTCCAAACTCCTTAGGTACTTCTGTTTAGACTCCCCATCTATTTGGGTATTTCTATTTTTTTTTTTTTTTTTTTTATTTCTTGAACGAAAAGTATTCTCCACAGAATCTTTCAACTTAAAAGACTAGTGTACAAATTATTTGTACTAGCCACCAAACTTAATTGATTGTTTTTTCCTCGGTGCTTGCATACAGGTTTCTTCCCACTCCATTCGCCCTTCGCTTCGCTCGGGCTCATTCCGCTCTCCACACCCCCTGCATTTACATATCCCTCCCCTCACACTCTAATATACACACCCACAACACACCCATCTCAGTCTCTTCCCATGCAAATACTATGTCTCTTCCCCACTGCTCTCCACACCACCTAACACTCTCTCTAACATTAATAATACTGACAAACCTAACATTCCTAAACTCACCTTACCTATCTCCTAAGACTACACCAGTCACCAACATACATTCTCTAACACTAACCTCCTACTCTAACATATCTCCAAGCATTATTCAACCTCACCCTATCTTCTTCTTTAAACCCAAACACATTACTTATAACCACTTATCCCCATTCATGTTAACATACAAATATCAGTCTTATGTGGCACGTAAATGACCTTGACTAATGCCCCCATCACTAAACATGTTCTCTCCCTATGTGGAGATATTCACCCAAACCCAGGATTCAGTCCTACTACCCCCAACAGCAAAAATTCCCATAGATCACTACAATTCACCACTATTAACCTCCAAAGCATTAGGAATAAAATTCAAGAGTTCCATGCCTGGATATCCCAAAGTAACCCAGACATACTTGCCACTACCAAAACTTGGCAAAAAACATATGTCAAAGATCCCGAATTCCTCCCACCTGGTTACTCCTGCCTTAATGGAAAAATGCATTCACAAACAACTACTTAACCACTTACTACAAAAAAAACCTACTAGCAAACTGCCAACATGGCTTTAGGCCATTCCATAGCACATTGACTGCCCTCTTATCCTTTACCAATTCTATAAACAAAAATTGTAATAATAACTCTTTTTCCTCTGCACTATTTATTGACCTGTCAAAAGCCTTTGATATGGTTAACCATAACTTACTTCTAGACAAACTAAAGGCCCATTCTCTTGATCCTCAAGCTATACAATGGTTTAGGTCTTATCTGGAAAATAGACATCAAGTAGTACTTTGGCATAACAATCTGTCTTCACTACTCCCAGTAAATATTGGAGTACCACAGGGCTCTATCCTAGGTCCCCTACTCTTTTCCTTATTTCTTAACAATCGACACATGAACATACCTCAAGACACCTGCATGCAATATGCTAACGACTCCACCTTAATCTGTTCAGCCAAGAATATAGCCTCTCTCCACTCTCTCACCCAAACTGTTTTTAATAATGTCGAAAACTGGTTTATGCAACACTGCCTACTCCTGAATACCAAAAAAACAAAACTACTGCTTTTTACTCCAACCCATAAATCACCTATTCCATTCTTCTCTGTAACCTCTAACAATGGTACCAACATAACCCCAGACACTACAACCCGCCTACTAGGTGCAACAATTGATAATCGTCTCAGCTTTGATAACCACATCAACTGTACCATAAAGTCTGTTAATAAAAAACTTGGTACCCTCTATAGAATTAAACCCTTTCTTACCCCTTCTGCAAGGAAAACTATTGCCCAGACCCACCTAATTTCTACCCTTTTCTATGCCTCTGTTATATATACTAACCTATCCAAAAACAACCTCTCTAAACTCTCCACCTGTTATTATAGCATAGCTCGATTCATTACATGCTCCCCCTTTAAAACTCACCACTGCCTCAACCTCAAACAGCTTGAATGGATAGAATTGCAAAACCACATACTCTATCAACAACTACTTATTACTGAAAAGATCCTATACCACCCTAACAACACTCCTATCCTCACTAATCTAATTACACCATATAAAAATCTAGCTACACTACGCTCTGCTAATAAGCTTCTAGTTTCCTCTATTAAATCCAACAACAAAGCCGGTGATTCACTTTTCTCAAACACTGCAGGTAAAAGCTGGAATCTGCTTCCTTCTGAATTATCAACCCTTGCTTCGACTTCTCTATTTAAAAAACATCTTAAAGAACATCTCAAAACTCATTGGCTTTGTCCATGTGCTAACCCAGACTGATATCTTTTTCCCCTTCCTTTTCTACTCCTCTAACCTATGCCTCCAAATCTATCTATTACCCCTTTCTTCATAATATGAGGATAAAATATAACTTCTTTTTCTCTTATCTGAATCTTGCTCATACCTTCTCATGTGTGTAGTATATTGTTTAGTATAATTTCTTACTAAAGTTTTTATAGTTTATAATTTTTATGTTTTCTTTGAACAATGTTGCCTCTGTATTTGCTTTATTATGTCTTCTTATATTGTTAACTTTGTCTGTTCATGCTTGGAGCATTTCTCCCCGGGCCTCTACTGAAAATGGACATATATCCAGCTAGACTAGCCCGGTCAACAAATGTAAAATAAATAAACAAATAATAAATAGAGCAGACAGACCCCACAAAAAAGAAGGAGGCATTGCCCTAGTCTTCCCACATAGCCTCTCCATTACCCCCTATTCATCTCCAATACCCCAATTCTCAAATGCTGAAATACTAATCACTTTCCTAAACTTAAATAACAAACAAAAGCATATGTATTACAACATTATACCTACCTCCAGGAAATAATACCGCAGTTCTTGATGAAATCTTAGCTTGGATCTCCTCAAAAATTAACAACAAAATAATCATACTTGGTGATGTGAATATAAATTGACCCAATCAGGTAGACAGCCCCCAAAATCAATCTCTACAACTTTACCTAAGTAATCACATATATAACCAGACCTGCTAAAACCAATAGCAGTGGTTCAGTCATAGACTGGATCCTTATTTCTGACCCCAACAATTCTCTGAAACAGGTACCCTTTCCAGCAATATCAGTGACCACTACCCAGCCTATGCCATACGCGAGACATCCCAACTACCCAACCAACATCATTATATACTACGGCAAACCCTTACCAATTTCAACCAAGACATTTTTGTTGAGCATCTAAAATCTATTAACGGGAATATACTAAAAATCCTTCCTTTAGATGAAGCAGTTTAATTTTTTAATTCAACCTTCCTAAAAATCCTATACTACCATGCTCCTCTGCACCGCAAAAGAGTAAAAACAAAAAACTGTATCTGGCTCTCAAAATGTACCAAGCAGGCCATAGTCTTAAGAGACAAAGCCTGGAAAAAATGGCATACAACTATCAATCTCTCTGACCTCCAACAGTACAGACACCATCTCAACAAAGTCGAGTCTAGTGATCAATGACAAAAAGAATCATTATATTAAATTGCAGCATAATTTCAAACAAAACCCAAAGCAATTCTGGGCCTTGATATCCGCACTATTAAACCTTGGGTCAAAAAGTAATCCCTATCCACACCCCAAAAAAAAATACCCCTAGATATTGCCACAATCTTTACCTCATACTTTGTTGAAAGTATAGCCAAACTAACTGCCACATTCCCACCTCCACCGTCTCAAACTAACCACACCACTAACTACAACCACCCAGAAGATCCACCCACTACCATATTTTCTCTCTCTCCAATCCCAACATCTACTATAAACAAACTCCTGCTTAAATTGAAACCAGAAAACAATGCCCCTGACAACCTACCCTCAGAATAACTGAAAGTGTCAGCTCCAGCCATCTCCTACCCCATTAGTATTCTCCTAAACAGGTCAGTTCAGGAATCCTATATACCCACTATCTGGAAGAAAGCCTACATTCTTCCCTTACATAAAGGTGGCAATAATACTGATACCTCAAACTTCCATCCCATAGCTATATTGTCCCCAATTTCTAAAGTCTTAGAGAAATGCATACACTCCCAGCTCCAGCAATACCTCATAAACAATAATCTTCTATCTTCCTGTCAACATGGTTTCTGCCCTGCTCATAGTACTACCACTGCTCTCCTATCCTTTACAAATACTGTTAACCAAGCATGCAATGAAGGGAATTTCATCTCCTCTCTCTTCCTGGATTTGTCCAAGGCATTCGATACCATTTCCCACTCCATACTTTTCTCCAAGCTTTCAGCTCTGAACCTGTCCCTACCAACTCTGCTCTGGTTTTCCAGCTACCTATCCATTAGAAAACAATCCACCAGATGGCTTGACTCTACCTCACCATTCCTTGACACCCCTACAGGAGTTCCTCAAGGATCCATATTAGGCCCTCTGCTTTTCAGTATTTTCATTAATGACTTTCACTCTTGTGTCCCCAACAACTCAGTTATCTAATATGCAGATGACTCCGCTATAATTTCCTCCTCTAAAACCATACCTGAACTACTCTCATACATACAGCAAGCATTCTCCTCTATTGAAAGCTGGATCACTAACAATCATCTTGCACTCAATCCAAACAAAACCAAACTTCTCTTCTCCCCTAAAAAAACACCACTATAAATAAACCAGACTTCAAAATCTATGCATTAAACAAAACCACCCTAGAAATTGTCACACACACTAAACTGCTAGGTGTCACCATAGACAAAAGCTTAACCTTCGACCAGCACATCCACAATAACATAAAAAAGACCCATCAGAAGCTAGGAGCCCTCTATAGGCATAAACACTTCCACAACCCTACTACCAAACAAACCTTGGCCACTACCTTTCTACTCCCCTCCTTACTATATGGTGCCCCTCCTCACTAACATTCGTACAGCCCTAAAAAATAAAATGGAAACCTGTTATAACAAAATAGCGAGGTTTGCAGCTAATGCCACCTACTCTTCCCATCACTGTTCCTCCTAATGCCACCTACTCTTCCCATCACTGTTCCTCCTAATGCCACCTACTCTTCCCATCACTGTTCCTCCTAATGCCACGTACTCTTCCCATTACTGTTCCTCCTAATGCCACCTACTCTTCCCATCACTGTTCCTCCTAATGCCACCTACTCTTCCCATCACTGTTCCTCACTGCAAACACTCAAATGGCTTGAGCTACCTCAATACCTCACTCATCAGCAACTCTCAATAGCCCATAAAATTATCTATAAACCCCTTTACTGTCCAGCCCTTACCTCCACCTTAGCTCCCGACCACCCAAACAGACCACTTAGATCACAAAATAAAACCTTGCTACTTGTTCAAAAGCCTGCACTCCCTGCCGGACAAGCACTCTAATCTTTCTGCCTTGCCAAACTCTGGAACTCACTCCCTACATCACACAGAGCCACCAGTAATGCCAGGTCTTTCAAAGATGGCTTCCATTCACATCTAGTTACCCATTGGCAATGCTCCTGCTCCAAACCCCACATTACCTGACCCCTTCCAGACTGCTCCATTAGCAACATTGTACCCATACTGTATATAACGCTTTATCCACTGCTATGACTGCCAGACTGTAATGTTATTCAAAATGTAACTATTTCATATTCTGTCATGACTGCTACGACTTCAAAAATACACAATGCCTGCATTTTTAACTTCCTTTAGCCATATTATGTTTTGTAACCTTAATCTGTAACCTAACTGTATGTCTGAACCATTGTAAAGAAAAATATTTTCTGTTTATTTGTTAATAAATGTCTACTTTGAGTTTTTCTCCCCCGGCTTTCACTAAAAATGGGCTCACTATGGCCCACTGGACACTCCTGGTAAACAAATGTTAAATAAATAAATAATAAATAAGCTTCTTTTTTTTCTCTCCATGATTTCCCCTTCATATACCTTTAATTTATTATTTATGTCAACCAAAAGTTTCTCCAGATATTCCATATTTAAGTTTGCAATAAGGGAGGAACAAGTAGTGTGAATTTGTTTTTTTAATTCACACTGTTTCACCCTACCCCTCTCTACAGGTATACTAATCCATTCAAGTGTACACTTGTGAGCCGCTGATACTCATCACTGGTGGAATACTTTATTCACCTCATTCTGTAGGTCAGAGGGTGTAGATGGATCCTTAACTGCCCTTAAACCATGAGGCGTAATGTCTAACTCAATATACCTTTGGAGATTTTGTATATTGAGAAAAACAGAGGTCTCCTTCCACATTAATTTCTCAAGCTCTTCACACAATTTTTAGCTATCAACTGAGAAGGAAGAGGTAATTCTCCGACCGACTGAAGCAAATGGATCATGACACCATTTGTCATGGTCTGCCTCCCATTTGTCCCAAATTAGGTGCCATTTCTCTATCATTAAACACATTCTGATTGTTCTGTATATTACCCTGATGATTGTGATGATCTCCTGTTAATGAAAAGAAACTGTCCAAAGAACATTGAGTTGCATCTCCATTAGAGTCATGAAACAAGCGAGAAGGTCAATATTCAGATCACTATCCATAAGAAGCACCAAAATAGGCAAACCACAGCAAAAAGACCAAATGAGAAGAAACAACCACCAGGCTAGCAATCAACACATTCATCCCTCTGACGTCTCGGCTATACAAGCCTTCAAGGAGTATAACATCATACAAATCACAACCTGTCTATATAATAGCATCAATTAAACAATTAAAACAATTAATAAAACAATAAAAAAACTCCAACTGAGCTCAGCAGTAAACCCATTCAGGGCCAAAGTGTTGTACTTTAAGATATACACAGATTCCTTAAAAAGCAGTTGATTTTTAATATTATTATCATCATATGTGCAAATATTAATCTTTTCCAGCACAGACCCTCTCAAGCCCTCATTTATACCTCCGTGTACCTGGTTAAAATTTTCCACTATTGAACTTTCTTTTTTATTTTTAATTATATCTCTGAGATGTTCCAATAATCTGACCTTAAAAGGTCTCTTGCTTTCCCCTATATAAAACTTGTTACAGGGGCATCTCAGGGCTTAAATAATGCCCTCAGTACTGCAAAAAAGCAACCTTTTATCTGAAAAGGTTGACCATTAATTTTATTGAAACTTTGCACAATATGTTTACAGGCTTTGCATCTGCCACATGTAATAGTTCCATATTCTATAAGACTTTTATGAACACTATCAATAGGAAAAACAAATTTTGATTTCACTAAGAAATCTTTCAAATTTTCACTTTTTCTATACAATATAACAGGTGTTTCACTAATATTTTTACCCATATCTTTCAGTGTTGGAATATAACCCCAATAAAATTTCAATACATTTATAAGAATCAGGCTAAAACTACTATAGGTAGTCACAAAATACATTTTTTTCTTTTTCATCCTTCCCCTAATTTCTATAGTAACCTTTTGATGCTACACCAACTCCAGTATTCTTTGAAATATATTCCCTCTTAAATTTACCCCAACATTCGTTCAAAAGTTCATCACTAAAGCCTCTATTCCTAAACATGTACACTGTTTTACCCATTTTGCTATTAAAATCGTCCTCATTGTTATATACTCTGTAAATCCGAACAAACTCCACAAAAGGTATAGGTTGAATAGTATGGGGGGATGATAACTTTGGGCCATTAAGTATTGTATACCACTCTCAAATTTCATGTGAACTGTAGTAGGGATAATATTATCTCTACTACTATCCAATAGGACATCCAAGTACGGAACATTCTTGCCTACCTTAAGTCCATCAAATTGTAGTCCAAACCTATTATTATGTAGTTCACTTATGAAGCTATCCACCACAGAAATACCTTCATTACATAAAAAAGTAGATAATCAATGTATCTAAAGTACTGATATGATGGGGAAATGTTCATTGACATCAGGTTCTCTCTCAGTCCCCCACTTGCTGAATCCTTGGCCATTGGCTGCATCTGCAATGAAGAAACCAGCCACAAGGACTCAAGGGCTTTAAAAAGAAAATAAGTTACTGTAGGTGTCTAGCTATGTTGCCCTCTTAGCCTGCTACTGTAGAAAGTACCTGGTCTAAAGCAGACATAACTGGCTCTACCCACGGCTAGGGACAGCAGCTGCTCCCCACCCCATCAGTTATAAATACATTCCCCAGTTAAACTTTTCCTTTTATTTATCAGTAAACTAAGATAAAGATCTAGGAGAAAAAAGGTAACCCAGTAGATACACCGGAATTCCCCACTTGTAAAATAGAGGAAAAAAGGTACTTAAACTGCCACTTTTTTTCTGCTGCAAACTAGGTATCTACCCAGAAAGGACACATCTGAAATCAGGTCTATAGATTGTTTTTCCCTATTAGGTTCTAATAACTCCTAACAATTTGGCTATTTAGACACTTACCCTGCACTGTTTAGTTTGGGGTGTTCTAGCCCGCTCTGTTCGCTCCGCTCACTTCACTCCCCTTCCTGCCCCCTATTTCCATGTGTCCCCAGTACCTCTTCATTTATTCTTAGCCTAACCCCACCCCTAATTACCACCAATTAGGCTACACCACTAGTCACCCCCTCCCCCTACATTCAACACAATCATGCTACTACCTAATATAATAACAATCCTAACCTGTGTAGTTCTAGCTCACATTACATCCTACCAAGGCTCCACAGTCACATGCCCCAACAACTTCCACTGTACTCTCTCAACACCCTCCCTCACACATTTACACTATAACTACACAACCCCTGTCACCAAAAACATCCTCCCAATACACACACTCTATTACCAAATACCTAACACACTCAAAAATAAAATATCCCTAAGATACCATAAGCAATTTACTATGTATATAAAGCATATCCTAAACACCCTCTATAAACTAACCCTCACTGGAGACATCCATCCAAACCCTGCTCCTCCTAAATCCAACCCAACCACAAACCCTAGTTCAAGCAACCCCCCCCCCACAACTCAACCCCTAGCCAACAAAAAAACAACATACCTACTTATAATGTCCCTAAACATCAGAAGTATATGCAATAAAATCCAAGAACTATAAGCCAGCATAAGCATATATTCCCCAGATATTCTCTTCCTAACTGAAACCTGGCTCAAATCTCACATCAAAAGTGAGGAAATACTTCAACCTGAATACAACATCCTTTGCATAGACAAATTGTCCAAAAAATGAGGTGGTGTAGCATTGATATTTAAACACCACCTCAATATTCAACTCCTGAACACATCTGCCCCTCACCACAACAATTAAGAAGTCCTTTATGCCAATCTCAAACTAAACCCAAACAAAAAAATCAATATCATAGCATGCTATTTCCCACCAGGGCAAAATATTACACCCCTAGAAAATCTCTTGAGCTGGGCTACTCTATCTCTACCTCAGGAAACCATCATTCTCAGCGACTTTAACATCAGCTGGCTATCCTGTAATAACAATCTCCCAACCATTCACCTTAATCTCCATGGGTTCACTCAACTCATCCAATACCCTACCTGAATCAACAAAAACCCTAATAATCATACCTTACTTGACTGGATCCTAGTCAACAAAGCCCCTCACTCTTACTTAGCAGTCTTAGTGACCACTCCCCTACTTTCCTAATTCAGCACCACAGAAACAGTCTGAAACCCATTATCCATAGGCAAATACGGAACAAGTCCAACTTCAACCCCAACTTCTTTATCTCCTCCCTGTAAAAAATTTAACTGGTCACCACTAAAATACATCAACCTAGATGAGGCTGTCCACTTCTTCAACAGTACCCTCCTCTCCATCCTAAACACCCATGCTCCTGTACGAAATGCCAAAGTCAGATCCAGGCATGCCCTATGGTTACAAAAGACCACCAGAACCCTAATGAAATCCAGAGATTAGGCCTGGGAGCACTGGTGACTAACAAAAAATAACTCAGATAGGCAATCATTCCTTGAACTGCACAATAAAGCCAAAAAGCAAATAAAATTAGACAAATCCCTCTACTATAAATCCACCCTAAACTCTACCAACCACAACCCTAAGCAGTTCTGGTCCACTATTAACACTATACTCCACCCAGGGAAGGTTGATGCCCTCCAGCTGTCCATTCTCCCCTCCTCCAGCAGTATTGCTGAATCCTTCTGCAAACACTTCACTGAAACTATAACATCTCTAAATAAACAACACTTCCTTACAACAGCCCCCCCCAACTCCTAACCCTAAACTCCCCACTCCTCTTTTCTTCTTCACCTCAGTACCTACCTCCAACATAAAAAGACTATTGTCAAAACTTAAAACCACCAAACTCGCAGTTGACAATCTTTCCTCTGAATACTTGAAAATTACAGCTGATGCACTAGCCTACCCAATTTCAAATCTAATCAATCATTCCATAACAGAAGGCTATGTTCATTTCAATTCTAATCAACCATTCCATAAGAGAAGGCTATGTTCCCTCGATATGGAAAATATCCCACATCATTCCCCTCCACAAAGGCACCCTCTCCACTGACCTCTCCAATTACCACCCCATTGCTATCCTCTCCCCTCTCTCAAAGATACTTGAAAAATGTATCAACACCCAGGTCTCCAACTACCTCCAGGCTAATAATATCCTCTCCAAAAGCCAACATGGTTTCAGGCCATATCACAGCACTACCTCCGCCCTGCACTCCTTCACCAACACTATACTTCATCACAAAAACAATGGCCTCTTCTCTACTGCCATATTTCTAGATGTCTCAAAGGCCTTTGACATGGTATCTCATGAGCTACTACTCTATACTCTCCCCAACCTCTCCTTATCACAATCAGCCTGCAACTGGTTCCACAGCTATCTACACGGATGCCAGCAATCAGTAATTTGGGACGATAACCTATTGCCTCGCCTCCCAATTACTCTCGGAGTTCCCCAAGGGTCTAGCCTTGACCCTCTGCTATTCTCACTTTTCACTAACAACCTACATACTGCTACCACACAAGCATCTCTTATGCAGTGCGCAGATGACTCTACTCTCATCTGCTCTGCCCCCACTCTACCAGAACTACAACAAATCACACAGGAATCATTCTCTTCTGTAGAAAGCTGGCTATCCAATGCTCAGCTCCTATGCAATCCAAGTAAGACAAAACTTCTCCTGTTCCAACCTTCCAAAGCCACCCAAAACACCCCCCCACTTCAACATTCTCACCAAAAACAATGCCATCATCTATCCATCAGAACACACAAAATTACTCAGTGTGGAAATAGACAACAAACTTAAATTTGACACCCACATATCTCTCACAATAAAAAAAAGTTCACAAGAAACTTGGTGCATTATATCGAAGCTGCCAATTCCTAACCAAGGTGGCTAGAATCTCCATAGCCAATTCCCAGCTAATCTCTACCCTCTCTATGCATCTCCCATACTTACCAACCTTAGACAGACAGACCTACACAAGCTGGATGTTTGTTACAACAAAATTGTTAAATTTGCTACTGGAACCTCCTACCGCAGCCATCATTGTATCTCCCTTAAAGAACTAAACTGGCTAGAACTCCCACAACTCATTCACTTTAATCAACTCACCCTCGCTCATAAGCTTATTAAACACCTCCATAACATCCCTTCCCTTCAAACCCTTTTCCAACCCTATCACTCTACTAGGCCCCTAAAATCAAGCAACAAAAATAAACTCACTGTTATCAAATCCAAAAATTCAGCAATAGAAGCCATATTTTCATGTACCATATCTAAATTTTGGAATAATCTTCCACACTCTATAACTACTCTACCTTCCAGCAGCCTTTAAGGCTGCGCTCAAATTCCACTTAAATTTGCACTGGCTTTGTCCTTGTCCTAATCCAGACTAACACCCCCACCCTTACCCCCCCCACCTAGACTCTTAACCCAACTATACTATTGCCACTGCTAACCACAGTCAGAATTAGCTAGTTGTCTTTACATACTTTAAAATCTTGTCGGACAACTTTGTTACTAATATTATAAATGACAAGAAACTATCTTAACTTGCAACATTTACTGTATATACTGTTGATAATCAATATCTTGTTATTGTATTAAAGCCAACAATCTGTAATGTTGTTTAGTATTGCTGCAATTTTGTATCTCTATTTATCATGTACATGATGTGAAGCTTTTCTCCCCAGTTATCCACTGAAAAAGGACCTGCATCCAGTCGGAATTTCCTGGTAAACAAATGTAAATAAATAAATAAATCTAATAGGGCTTATATAAACATTCTAAGGAAATCATTATAATTTCCCAGGATGTATCCAAAAAAATCTAGTTAAAGTGTGAATTATTTGTAGCACAAAAACAAGTTCTCTTAGATAGCTAAGTGTGTGCAAGGTGGGCAAAGAAGGCTGACAAAAAACAAAATATAGTGCTTATTTGGAAAAGCCTTAGAAGATAAATGAAAAACAGAAAGATAAGGGTGTAAGAAAATGCAGTTTATTGAAATGTGTTAATTTAGTATTGCCACTATATAGTTTAGAATATTTGTATAAGTATCTCAATAAAGACATCAGCTTACAAAGAACAGAAATTCCTTATTTTATATACAAGGCTATTAAGGCATGGTTGGAAAATAATTTACTGGAATTAAAAGAACACATTTTTTTAAATGGAGAAATTGGTTATAATGACAATGCTTAATATCTGCACATTATGGAAGATAGCTCATTAAAAGTAACTTTCCTGAACTTTGAATATTAGGCTGTAGATTGTATCCTCAGGAATAATACATCAAGGAAAGGAAATACCTCTTGAAAATGTCTTTGCAGCATAAATACAGATGAGAACATAATTCACATACCAACTAGACATTCATTTTATACACGTTTAAGAAAGCATTTGTTATTAAAATTGCTAAGACCGAAGAATAAAAGCGATTGCTATAAAAAGAGTCATAATAGAAACATTATTTTCATTTTGCAAAGAACATTCAAGACTTTTGAAATTAGTTTATATACAATACAGAAAATTAGCAAGAGGAATGCAAATATAGTCATATGATAAGATTAATTATACTTGAAATATTGTACTTAATTATTGTTTTATGGTTTTAAATGTTAATCTAATTGATGTTTCGGTAATAATAACTGTTATTGAACTGACATTAAATTTGAACTTTGAACTGATAATATAAAAATGTAAAATAAAGACACAATTCAGTTGAAATATGTGGATTTGAAAACAAAAAGATTAGTTATACATCCCTCTATTGCAAAATAATTTGTATTTTTATTTGCAAAACCATTATTTTGTTTAATAAAGAGAGAATAAATGTAGATATGATAGTACACGGAAATCATGGCAACTCGTGAGTAAGAAATATAGACAAAACAGATAAAATTATATTTGCATGTTTGTTGTTTATATGGAAAGGATTATGTTATTAAATTCAATATAGCAAACAATGGGTGAGCAGTAATACCACCAAAAAAAAAATAAAAAAAGTTTTAGTTCTGGATAAAAAAGGCTTGAAAATAATGAAAAATAATTGCATAATATTAGAAAATGATACCCTGACCCCCATGTGTAAAAATGGGGAAATGGGGTTGTGGGTGGATGGATTAAATGGGATTCTAAGATGGCGCTAATATTTGGAAGTTCACTTCAAGGGGTAGATTACAGCTGAGAAAGCAAAGCATAAAACTTTGTCATTTATTCCCCATGTCTATCACATAGTCATTGATTTGTGCTTTGCTATGTGTGGGTTCCTATTATGTTGTTGAATCCTTGAAACTTTGAACCTGAGAACATCGAACTCAGATGTTCAAAGTTTCAAGAATTTGAATGTAAAAAAAAAAATAAAAAATAAAAAAACCTAAAACCTACCTAACTGTTGCAAGCAGGGGGGCAAGCCCCCCTGCACCCCCCCCCGCTCTTTAAATATACCAACTCCAAGATCGCAATACAGTGCGGAAAGGGAAGATTTCTCTTTACTGCACTGTAGTGTGATCTCGGAGTTGGTATTGCAAGACTTTATTGTTTGTTTTTATTTTTTTTTCAGCGTTATCGAAGTTTTGACTCTCTGAACATAAGGGTTCAACCTTATGGTGTTTGAAGTTTCAGAACTTCGATAATGTAATAGGAACCCACTATGCATTACCTGTATGTGAACTCCAGCTATAATATGTGTTCACTTGCTTTTAATATTTTAATTAAGTAAATATTTGCAAATATATGTAGATACTGTTGAATAGTTGTCTGTATAGGTTGTTCTTGTAGATTGTTTATAATTCAGTCTACAGTTAACATCTCCTATTCTTTTAAATAAGTCATTTTTATTAATCATATATCTAAACTATAAACAAATAACAAACAACTAACACATACATAAATATATGCAGTTAAATACCCAGTGCAAAATTCATATCAAATTAAGGTGTTCTTATCAAAGTTACTGTTGATCAGCTATATCTGTAAGACTCAATATATTACAAAAAAATCATTATGTTCATAAAGTTACAGATTTGTATCAATATTCAAAAATGAAGACAGTGAGCCAGTATCATTCAATGAAGTCATAAAAACATGTTGCTTCTGCACTAACTTTCTCCCAATTTGCCACAACATGATTTGCTCTATAACAATATAATATTTCCTGCCCTATTGTGAATTATGTTTCACAATAGGGCATGAACATGTTATATTGTGCAATGTTTTCATTAAGGCAGAAGTAATAAAATCTCTTTTCAGACTGCATTAATAACCAAGTCCAGTCTGATAATGTAAGTTCATTCCCTGTGGCATAGTTATAAATTAATATAGCTTTTTGCCAAATAGGTACTACTTCTGGATGTCTCTAACAGTTCCTGTGTCTGTCAGATCTTGAATGCTAACATTCGTCACATTTCAGTGTTAGCAAAAACCTAAATCAAATGTTTTTGCAGGAGACCAGTAAGGATCAAAAAAGAAATTTAAACTGATGTTCATTCAAGAAGGGAAATTGAGATACACAGGTCGATAAGAATGAAAATATTGAATATTTCACAGAGGCATGCTTATCAGCATAGTCTTGAATGATACTAACCAGAACATTGGATGATAAATCATTTTTTAATAAATTCCCTCTGTTCTGTTCAATTACTGTCATGGAGTCTTTTACATCCCCTTAAGCTACCGCCATGTAAGCAGGTAGACTTTGGTTTAACAATTCATTCAAAGGATAGTACCACAAGACAGCAGCATCCCCCTTATGTTGCACTACAGCGTCCGTACTAGAAAAATCACTTCAAGCACCTGACATGAAAATAGAACCCAATGACTTGTGATCTTCTTGCCAGGTGAGTGTGCTACCTGAAAAGCCACTGACACTGACAAAATATTTGTTGCAGTGACAAAATGTTATGTTATATTACATTTTATCACAAGGACTTGGCTGTGGTTGATTGCTTTGTTAAATATAACATAATTTTAAACAGATGACCTTTATTAAAAATAACAGGATATGCTGAAATATTTCAAGTTGTTGTTTAGTTCAGTATACCCTTCTGATAGTTGTTGTTGTGTCTTTCGGCTTTTTCTGGTTAGGGGTCGCCACAGCGGAACTCCGGTCCGCTAATGATTGGCAGTAGATTTTTACGTGCCGAGTGGTGACAACGCTACCACAGCACCACCACCGCAGTAGTATACCCTTCTGATAGTACTGTATTGAATTTCTTTATTCACATTTCTGTGATAAAATGCTAAGAATAGTCATTTATATTAAATCTGCATGAATGTCAATACGTGGAAAAGGATTTTCCTTTCATAATTCTTTTTAACCTGTCAAGAATTTTTCTATGAATGTTGACCATAGTACATTCAAATTAATGCCTGTGCAATATTTGCTTTCATGATGCACTGCTAAAGCATATCCCTGATTTTAATTGTCTTTTTGGAATAACTCAAGTAATTATAATAATATATTTAAAAAAAACTCTAGCTCACTGAATAGTACAAATCTAGAATCTGCACTTCATCAGACAAGAAGGCTAGGACAGTGATTTAAAAATCAAGTGTCAGGAATGCACAGCTGACCTACAAAATGTGCTGCTCAAATATAGTCATCATGCAAGGGGAAAATTATATTTTCTACAGTGTACAAAAATGACAATGCTGTTTACTTTAAATAAAATGATATAAAGCCGTCATTTATCCTTTAAATTAAAATCATCAAGCAAGTTGATAGTTATATCATGGTTTAGGAATTTAAAGACTCTTCATCTGAAACTGGGATGACAAGTTGAATACGTATTATATATTATAATACAAATTGCTAATGCGGCTTACTGAACAAAGGGGACACACAAATTCATTTATATGTGCCTTGATGCTCAGCTCAGGATTGTAGCTGGTGCATCATACATGTGGATCTAGAACCTTGACAACATCTAGCCATTTAACTTAATGTAAGATGAAGAAAGTGCAAGTTTTTTCTTCCAGCAGCAAAACCTAGAATCCATTTAATGGGTGACTAAATAGTGTTTGAAACAAGGACAAACTAAAGGGAAACTGGTTTGCAGTCCATAGGGCTCCTACAAGGTACACAGCATTTTTCTTTTTGAACTACATGACTGCTTTGAGGAGATACATAATTTTACTTCAACAAATATGTTTTCAGTAGCTCTTGAGAGGCTACAGCTGAACTTCACATGCACTGCAAAACAAATCGACCATATGCCTCACCATGTACATAATACTGATCATTCTGCTTATGTGTAACTTTGTTGTTATGTGAAATACAGGGATAGGACCAGACTATCATCTTCCAATGTGATATTCTGATCCCAGAAATGCACACATTGAAAAAAAAACTATACAGGAAATGTATAAAATATAATTAGTAACTTTTTATTTTTTTGTTTGGAGGAGGGGCAGTATAACATGTTTGAGAGGAAACATAGTCACTAATCAGTACTACTCTCAAATTCACTAACAAATATTTTTGTATTCTGTACGTAATTCTGAATATTCTGCTAGAAGACAGCATCAGGAAAGCATAATATATTCTTAAAAATCATAGGCCACATGAGAAAATATGGTCTTTAAGGTTCTTAAAGGTGACCAGTGTGGTTGTATCCTATAACCTCTGGAACAAGAGGTTTGAAACATGTATGAACAATTAAGGGAAAGAAACATAGCCCTAATGAGCCCAAACACATCCTAGGAATTTCAATCAGTCCCAAACTGGCAGAGTGTAGGGCCTGACTATTCTGTATGAAACTAGAACTTTCAGTGAAGCATAGCTCTCAACTTCTTTGCTTAAGATTCAAGGGCAAAGCCAAAAGTGATATGGGACAAAAGTCCAAAATATGTTACAATTTTAAATATCACCATAATTCACTTAAAATGGTAATAGAACAACAGATTTTTGCATCAACAAGAATTTCCAGAATAATAAGATGTATGAAACCCCAGTTTCTGGTATTATTAACTAATTGTAATCTTCTTTACTTTACCATAAAATCTAAATTTTATGAGAAATTCCAAGAATATGAAACAAAATCAGAGGTATTCTGCAAAATCTGTACCTCTGTAAAAGTAGCTAGTGATCAATCTAGCAACTAATGCAGGCTTTGGATAACTAGAGCAATATGTTACTAATAAGGTCAGAAATTAGTCCATGGAATTCCATACAAGCTGTAAAAGGTCTAGTTCTGAATTAGGGATGCCCAGATGAAGGGAACTGCAGTTGCACAACCATTAAGAATACAGAGCACGTATTACTAAGCAGATGTTCTAATTAGGGACTTAGCCTCCACTCTAATCAGCTGGTCTATTAGCCAATCCATTACTCGTAATCTAAATAAGGGAACTTGAGCTTCATTCCAACCAGTAGACTGAGGTATAAGTCAATGAGGAACCATAGCCTCACCCCCAGTCATAAGGGCTGTTTTTACCACACCCCCTTGTTTAGGGTTATTTAAGCAACCGAAATTGTAATTTTTTTTTTCCCTGGAAAAAATATTGTATCTGATGAAGTCTGATAGATGAAAGTGCTCCTTGCTTTGAACAAATCAGACAACTTAAATCTGAAAGAAGGATTGCTTTGTTAATTGCTTAATTTTGAGAATGTGTATATTTTACTCTGCTTAGTTGTCTGCCTGACAAATACCTATAAGCAGGGCCGGCCTTAGCTGAAACAGCACCCTAGGCGAAGTACTGTTCTGGCGCCCCTTAAGCCCCACCCGCACTTTACTTAAGGAACACCCATATTTGAGCCACGCCCACAGATGTGTCACTCCCACCAAAGGCACTCCAGTTCTTTCAGTTTTAAAGAGTATTACTGGTGGAAAGAGATGTGTACATTTTGTGTGTACAAGGTGGGAGAAAGCCAGCATATACAGTTGTGAGAATAAACCTAAGTCTGGCTAAAGTGCTGTCTGTAAATTATGGGAAGTCTTCATGGCAGGCACACAAAGTATTATTTCCATCAGGAATGGCAATTCAGGTCTATGTTATTTAGAATGTCTCTGGAATGAGCATCTCAGAAAATGTTCATCACAGCTCTCAACCATTTATATCCTGAATCAAGAGATACATCCGGAAATAATCAGGGGCTAATAAGAGACACAGTTTAAAATATCACTGTATCTCTCACCCTCTAAGAGCAAGAAAGCTGGACAAAGCCATAGATAAAAGTGGGACAACGGCCCAAAGATAGGGGCAATTTTTAAACCTGGCTTTTGCAGGCTTAGAAAGTTGATAGAATTAATCTTCTGTAGGCTATGAAGTCTGAGACTCAAATGCCTGCCATTCCAACCCTTCAGTAACTGCTTCTGCTTACAACCTGTTCTACATCTTTCAGTACCTAAGTAAATTGCTGTGCAGCTCTACCTCTGGAGAGCAGCAGTGTCTCTCCCTTAAAGTCTCATTGTTTACCAATCTCCCTGCAGGTCATACACATTACTGCTGCTGTCATCGTTAAGGTGTTATGTATGAACTTTACTCTCGATCCCCGTGAAACTTACTTCATCTTTAAACCTCCTCAAGGTCAGTTCACTCTTCTTCTGCATCATCTCACACTTTACCCCCCCTTAGAATATCTGTTACACGTAACATTTTTTGCTCTCAGAATCCCAATGTTCATATTTGCTTATGCAAACAGATTAGTACATCTGCTTTCTTTTCCAGTCTGAAGTCCTTTCTTTTCAGTGGATGCAAATGCATTGTGTTACTCAGATATCACCAAAGCATTACATATCAAGAACATCCCGATCATTGTTTTTACCAAATCCATTTTTCTACAAGACTGTCCCCGGGATTCATGAAGCTTGGCGCAAGGACAGCGTTAGCCTTGAGCCAACCATGCGGCGTAGAGATGGCATAGCAGCACCACATGCATATTAATGAAGGTGCACTGCCGCAATGTCCATGTGCATAGGAAATGTGAGCGAATGCAGGGGGCGTGTCTAAGCGCTGCACTGAGGCGTGAACATGTCGGCTGCATACGCGCAACCTAAAATGCTGACCAGTACAGCCTGCCTCTAATAATAATCACTCCTGACAGTGTCCATGGATACTGAAATGTATGCAAAGCATACAAGACAGTTTTGTGAACACCAAAATAAAAAGTAAACACAAAGGCACGTAGCTGAATATTGAGTACCCGTCCCTCAAACAAATGACATTTAAAACCCCGTGGCCGTATTCCATTGTAGTGTTGATAGTTATACCAAGTGGAAGCAAAATGCAGCGTGTTAGTGCACTGTTGCCATTTTCTAAGCCTAGCCCAATGGTTAGGGTTACCACCTGTCCCACATTGTCAGAGACAGTCACCCTCTGGGCAGTTGTGTCCATACCAAAACCATTATAAATGTTAAATGTCCTGCGATTGTAGGACATAATTATGTCCCATATTTTATGCAATAGTTCCATACAATACTTATTTCCATATGTAAAATACCTAAATGTTACAAGAAACAGAATAAGCAACTAAACTGCTACAACAATAAGCTTTCAGTTAGGCAGAAAACTAATGCACTATCCTTTGTACTGACTGTGGGTATGTGTTGGCCTGTAAAATCTGATATGTGTCCCGAAAATGTCCCATTTTGGTCATTTGAAAAGGTGGCAACCCTACCAATGGTCAGAGCATTCGCTCAATATCTGCCCATTCGCAGTCCAAGTCATTCTTGTCAGGACAGCCCAAAGATGAACGGGTATTACCCAGGTCTACCTACCATGTCATGAAAGATAAGTATTTGCGTGTACCTATGTGCGTGAAGTACAGCATGTGGAAGATCAAAAATACTAGGGTAGTCCTCACAACCATATTGGTACCAGAGATATGTAGTGTACGCAATGTGTTCTGTTGACTGTGCCATGGGCCATCAACCAGAGAAGGGATGGATGGTTTGTGTGGAATATGGGGGTGGGGGGTGACGGGTAATGTAATAAATCGCCAAGGGGAGACTGGGTCGGATGCACAATAGGTGAACTGGAGGTGTACGAGGGAGCAGTTAGTGAATCAGAAAGAAAATCAAAGAACAAACATTCACATCCACAATACAACCTGACAGGCCATACTGCAGAACACAATCCCACAAACATATGAACATTAAAATGTGCGACACACATGTACAGAAACGTTAACGGCACACACCCACATAATGGTCTGGCCTGAACTGAGCCATCCAACCACAACACACCTGGATACATAATTGAATACCCATCATCCCCTCCACAGCACACCACCACCCCTTCCTGAACGTCCACCAAAACCACCCATACTCAGGCTGCTAGCTTGGCGCAGCCATATCTGCACATAGTGACCCCTACTCATAGCTAGTAGGCAGTCTCACCCTAGGCAGTCTCAGGATTGCAAACTATTTATCCTGTGCATGTATAACCCTACCTCATTTTTGTAAATCAAAAAAAAAAATCAAAGTTATTGGTCCCCAAAATTTTTGGATATCCCTCATGGGGTAAGTATCTGTTCTAATGATTAGACTTGGTGTCACAACACAATGTCTAGTCCCGTAGAGATCTGGACACAAGTTGTATGAGCAGTAGTTGTCTACAATCCTGCTCAGCCTCCAGCTGGTCCTGCAGAACCTACAACCCGGGATTAAACATCTGACTGTGATGCACATCTCCCCACGTGCATTATCGGGAATATATACCTTTCACATTCGCATAGCTACACAGCACACATGCATGCATATAAGTAGTTGTCAAGTATGTGTCCAATTCATAAATATGTATACTTACAAATTTATACATATGCGTCTCAGAAACATATAAATAGTAACATGTATTATACATATGTACACCACCCGACTGTCACATTTGTTGCCAGTACTGCGGAATGGCTGTACTAAAGTCATATATCCTAATTACCATCCATAGAGAATGTATCATGGATGGTTTAGTGGTAAAACCAGTGACTATGGTGTTCCTGTTCCCAGGTCCAAGCTATACAAAGCTAATTTTATATGATGACCACAATAGTGGCAGTCGGATATAGGGTGATTAAGGTGCTTTAAAGCAGACGTAAGTAGGGTTACCACCTGTCCCACTTTGCGAGGGACAGTCCCTTTTTGGGCAGTTATGTCCTGACCAACAACATTAAAATGGCAAATGTCCTGAGATTGTAGGACATAATTATGCCCCATATTTCATGTAACAGTTGCATAAAATAGTTATTTCTGTATGTAAAATACCTAAATGTTACAAGAAACAGAATAACCAACTAAACTGCTACAAGAATAAGCTTTCATTTAGGCAAAAAAGTAAAGCTCTATCCTTTGTACTGACCATGGGTACATGTCGGCCTGTAAAATCTGATGTGTGTCCCAAAAATGTCCCACTTTGGCCATTTGAAAAGGTGGCAACCCCAGACGTAAGCGGGTATGCAAGCGTGTATGCGCGACGATAAATGGCGGTGATTCAACAGTATGGGAAATGTAAATAAGCATGTAGGTGCATATGCATGTGTATGTACAGACCTATATATATATATATATATATATATGAAGAATGAACATGGTCACAATAGATATAGCACGCCTCTGCATCCCCAACCACAGGTAGGATGCTAAACGTGGATCTAACTATGTCCCCATGCTAAGTCTGATTTTCAAACAGGTACAGTGCAGTCGCAGTCAACAGTCAGACGAGCTGAAAATGGGAAGACTAATTGAATACCCCGACCATGATATGAACATATGTCCCAGGACTATAAGCTTGGGATGTCTGAATATACTTAGAGTGAGCCAACATACAGGATGTGTCTAAAGCATTAGGGAATGGCGCATGTGTAGTAGTGTGGTTTTCTTAACAGGAAAATGGATGCCTGCTATGTTAGTGAAGTGTTGAGGCATGTGTTCGGGTAACTATGAACCATGGGTATACATATAAATGAAGCAGAACACCAATAGTGTAGTTGTTAGAGCATCCGACTATTGAGCAGATGTTGCCGGTTCAACTGCAGCACACGCCATTTATGACACGTAATCCGTATACAAGAATATCTTGCTAATTTTATGCTGTATAACGATATAATACGATTGAAATGTGAACTGGGGTGATGTATCACAGTAAGAATGTAGAAGGTTTTTACGTGATGTGAATCGGCGGTTAAATGGAAAACCGCAGCTGAAATGTGCTGTACTCACGCTTTGCTCAACGGCCCTTGTTCTGCCCAGCAACACAATAATTCAAGTCGGCCAGGCCTGACGCCAGGACCCTACACATCACAATCAGTGTGATTTAGCACTAAGCCACAGCAGTTATACCTAACTTCGATGTTATCACAAACATAGCGGACAGCACAGTCATTCAACAGTATGATCAAAGTAATTAAATCATATAGATGTGTATGCATGTGTACGTACACAGATATATATATATATATATATATATATATATATATATATATATATATACACACACACACACACACACATATATATATATAGGGTAACCACCTGTCCCACTTTGCGAGGGACAGTCCCTCTTTGGGCAGTTGTGTCCTGTACAAATAATGTACAATGGCAGATGTCCGAGATTTAATGACAAAATACCTTATATTTATGTAATAGTTGCATAAAATAGTTATTCTGTATTTGAATCACCTACATGTTATACGAAACAGAATAAGCAACTAAAATGCTACGAGAATAAGCTGTCATTTAGGCCAAAAAGTCAGGTTCTGTCCTTTGTACTGGCTGTGAGTATGTTCCTGCAAAATCTGACGTTTGTACCAATAATGTCCCACTTTGGGCATTTGAAAGGGTGGCAACCCTAGACACACATATATATATAGTTTTAGAACTTAAATTTGCTTGTTCATGCTCAGCACTTGTTCAGAACTTGTAAGCACTAAATAAGCTACTAATTACTATAGCACTCAATCTTCTTCATTACCTAGAGGAAAACAGTTTTTGTACTTACTTTTCTCACTTGCTTAGAGAAAAACAACTCTTGTACTCACTTTCCTCACTTATCCAGAGGAAAATAGTTTTTTATTCAGGCATATCCAAGGGTCAGCTCCAAGTGTTCTCTCCTGTCTATCTGATGAATATGGGCATGTTGAGGCAATGTAGAAATTGCCTCATGTACACATACAACCCTCTCCTCCTACCACCCAACACTACAACCTGTGAGAGATGCACTTATCTAGCCAAACTGGAGGTAAAGCTCTCTCCAACCAAGACTGAACTAGACAGTCATGAGGAGAAGGAAAACATTTTCACCACACCACACTCATCACAAAGTCTCACTAAATCTACACCAACAAAATCCACACACAGTAACACAAAAACATTCACGGAGGCTCTCAATAATAATCTGTCTAAGCAACAGAGACCTCCAAAGCAGAAACGCAAGCAACCTCCATCCCCCAACACAACCCAAATGACAAATAGCCACAGACTCAGTGTACCACTCAACCACAGCCAATAAGGCAAAACAATGTACCCAACACACTAGTCATAGGTGACTCTATAGTCAGGCACACTGATGTCCCACTCACCAGACTAAACAAGGAGAAGGTTACTGTCAGCTGCCTGTCGGGTGCCAGGATCCGCCACATAACCCACACACTCAGGTCACTCCACAAGAAGTACAAATATGACTCTGTCATTGTCCATGTTGGTGTGAATGACCTGAGACATACCTCCCTGGACTACATGAAAAGAGACATGGAAGAGCTCTCCGATCTTGTAGCTCAGGCAGGTATGACCCTAGGAATGAGTAGCATTCTGCCATCACCCATAATGATACCGCAGTACAAGGACAAAAATGATTTACTTCAACAATTGGCTAAGCTTCTGGTGTCATTCTAAGGGGACCAGTATCTGTTTGCTTGGGATGACATGGTCAACAGACCACGATGCTTTGCCACAGATGGGCTGCACCTGTTGCCCCTGGGATTCCGGATACTGGCTAAGGCTCTTGCCACCCCTATAGTGCCTTTTTTAGGCAGGGTTCAAATAACAAATTCACCACCATAACAGGAACACATAAGTAACAACTGAGGGTAATGCTACTCAGTGCTAGAAGTCTAAATCTCAAAATACACTCACTCGAGGCACTCATTAAAATGGAGAACATTGATATCTGTGCAGAGACTGAGACCTGATTCAAGGCTCCAGAGAGCACCCCTGCATGACCAGGCTATAACTCATACCACATGTTTCAGCCATGTAACCTGGACCGAAACACCAAAGGCGGAGGTGTGTCCATATTTATTAAGGATATCCACACCTCCAGGCTAGTTGCTCAGCATAATGCATCTGAGGTTATCCAAGTGCAATTAACTCTGGGCAAAACCGCAATCCAAATTGTAGCTTGCTACAGATCCCCCACCATGCCACAGGATTCCCACTCCTCTTTTCTTGATGTACTGGAAAATATTAGGGTTCAACCAAACACCCTAATAATGGGCGACTTCAACTACCCTACCATTAACTGGGAAAACTACTCGTGTACCAACTCCTTAGCTCAGCGCTTTCTGGAATTCATAAACTCCAATGCCCCAGATAAACTTATCCACACCCCCACCAGGGGCAACAATATCATAGACCTAGTCATTACCAACATGAGTGACCGGTGTTCCACACCTGAAGTCAACTCCTCGTTGGTACGATCCGACCATAAGCTTATCACCCTTGATATCCACATCCTGCCCCCACCCCCATTAAGGAAACCACAGTAAAAAATTTCTCCAAAGCCTACTTCATGCTTCCTAAGACAGAAGTGGTGAACTCCATGACACCCATACAGATGGACAATACAGTTACATCTGCTGAATCCTACATGAATGCACTCTATAAGCACTTACACGAGTGCATGGATTGTGCTCTCCCAAATAGAACCAAGATGCTATCCTCAAAAAAAAGGATGCAAATCTAGTGGTCCCCTGCCATAAACAAACTGTACAACAGAAGGAAGAAACTGTTGCAAAAGAGAGTAAAATCCCATGAGTGGAGGAGCTCCCGGGTCAGCCTCAGTAAGAAGCTGAGATCCCTTATGAGATTTTCCAAAGCTAGCTAAAAAACAAAATTGCCACTAAATCAAAGGACAAACACAAAGCATTCTATAGCTATGTCAAGAATCTAGATGGCAGCACCCAGATCTGCTCTGAGTTACAGCACAAAGGCATGAAAATTACTGAACCAACTGATATTGCCAACATCCTGGCAGATCAGTTCAGTGCTAACTTTACTCCTCTCTCACCCCCTAAAGGGCCCATATCTATACAGGAAGAATGCAGAGTCCCTATAATCACAACTATGCAGGTAAAAGCTGCACTCTCTAAAGCCAAAAACACAACATCCATGGGACCGGACAACATCCCAGGCTGCGTTTTACACAAACTTCAGAATGAACTGGCTCCCCACTTAAACACCATGTTCAATAATAGCCTCGCATCAGGCTTTGTGCCCACTGAATGATGCACAGCAACAGTTATCCCACTCCACAAAGGGGGAGCCACCACTGATCCCGGGAACTATCGACCTATTAGTCTGCCAGGCCATGGAACGTATCATCATGGAACTCATAAACAAAGACATTGGTAACCTCCAAACTCTGGATCCCACCAAGTTTGGGTTTGTGAAAGGCAGATCATGCCTCCTGAAACTGATCGACTTCTTTGAGGCAGTCACCAAAGCCATGGATGAGGGTAAGGTGGTTCACACTGTCTATCTTGTCCATGCCAAGGCTTTCGACACCATCCCCCATTCTGGAATTATAGCTAAACTCACTAAACTAGGTATAAATCCTTATGTCACAAGATGGGTTGCCAACTGGCTCACTGACAGAACCTACACTGTAAAAGTTGCAATCTCCAAATCTGACCTCAAAGCAGTGACAAGGGGAGTACCACAGGGTTCCATCCTGGGACTTCTCCTGTTTGGTATCTACTTCTCTGAAGTACAGGCTAACACAGAAGGCCTCTGGCTAATGAAGTTCACAGATGACTGCAAACTAGAAGCCATAGTCAAGTCCCCAAATGATGTGGACATCCTACAGTAGGGCCTCACTGAGACAGATGCCTGGTGTCAGAGCCATGGCCTCAAGCTCAATGCCAAAAAGTGCAGTGTCATCCCCTTTGGTAAAAACTTTGTCCCCATGAACTACCACATAGGCAGGAATCTACTTAACAATGAATGTGTGATAAGAGACTTTGGGACCCAGGTGGACAGCAGTCTCTCCTTTGATAGTCACATTGCCACAGTAGTCAGGAAGTCCTTCTACATGGCACACCTCATCATAAAAGGGTTCTGATCCAGAAAAAAAGAGGTAATTGTTCCCCTCTACTCATCACTCATTAGACCCAATATAGAGCACAATGCCCCTTTTGGAATGTACCTCACAAGACATCTGCAGCAGCTGGAAAGGCCACAGAAGTACCTCACAAAGAGGATTACTGGTCTTAAACAAATGCCCTACACTGACTGCCTCAAAAAACTCCAGCTTTACTCCATAGCATATTGCCTACTCCGAGGTGATCTCTGCCTAACATATAAAGCTATGTCAAACCAGAGCTGTTGAATATGCTACACCTAAAAAAATACCAATCCCACCAAGCTACACACTCTAGGGACCTAAACCTTGTCACCACAATAAACAGGACATGCTGGAGGGATAGATTCCTGTCCCAGAGACTTCCTATACTCTGGAACAAGCTACCCGTCTATGTCAAGCAAAGTTCTTCATTAGCACTCTTCAAGAAAAATCTTGATGAGTGGATGGGAAATAGGAAATACACCCCGGGGATCACTTCTGTGTCTCTGCTGGACAGTAGCACAGGAAAATAACTTTCTTGGGTGGCATACACTATGGAACCTTGGTGGCTAGGCTTACGTAGACCCTTGGGCCGATAGCCTAGTACCTACCTCTGAAGCTATAAATATATATATATATATATATATATATATATATATATATATATATATATATACACACACACACACACACACACACACACAGAATGGGCATGCAAACAAGAAAGCATTCATAATGAATGCGAAGGAAAACAGCGGAACACCCGTATTATCTAGTGCTTACATATCAAGCTGGCCAGAGGTGGCCAACATCCCTGTGTCTCTAACCACAGGTAGGATGCTAACAGTGGGAGTAACTTTGTCCACGTGCTAAATCTGACTTTCAAATGGGTACAGGGCTGTCTCAGTCCCCAGTCGGACAAGCCTAAACCTGGATGACCACATGAACACCCTGACAATCAAACACACGTATGTGCCAGGACTATAGGCTTTGGAGGACTGAATATACTCGGAGTGAGTCAACATGCGGCATGGGTCCAAAGCAGTAGGGAAGGGCGCATGTGTAGTAGTGCAGTTTTCCCAACAGGGAAATGGATGCCTGCTGTTTAAGGGAAGTGTTGAGGTGTGTGTTCGGGTAACTATGAACCATAGGTATACATATAAATGAGGCAGAACACCAACAGTGTAGTGGTTAGAGCATCCGCCTAACGAACAGGCATTCACGGTTCAAGTTCGACTATAGCGCATATCATTTTCCTTGTGGAATGAATGTCGCTCTGCTGTAAAGCCAACATTAAAACATGTAAAAGTGAACGTGTGTATCACATGGGACTATTAACAAGATCCCTGCAATCAAAGTGGTACTGTCATAATGTATAAGGCACAAGTAAGCACAAATAAGCGGCAGTAAACATATATAATGCACAGTAAGCATAGGCGAGTGCGCCTGCGTGGCTGTAAGCAGCGCCCAGCATAGGAAATGTATTTTTGTATGTACAGATTTAATATATATAAATATATATATATATATATATATATATAAATATATATATATATATATATATATATATATATACACACACACACACACACACACACACACACACACACATATATATATATATGTGTGTGTATAGATATATATCTACATTAAATATATATGTATATATATATATATATATATATATATATATATATATATATATATGAAGAATGAATGTCGTAACAATAAAGCATACACAAAGGATGTGAAGTAAAGCATACACAAGGGATGTGAAGTGAATCAAGAGCAAATAGAGTATTATATAGTGCTGTCAGCATATGACATAAAAAGCTGCCCAGGAGTGAGCTGAGCACCGCTACTCACACCACAGGCAGGGTTTTACCAGTGGGAGTAACATTGTTGAATTGCTAAGTCTACTTTGCACACAGACAAAATGTAGTCCAAGCTGGGACCACCAAAAATTGTAAAGCGCAAATGGCCGTAATCTATAACCCCAGGAAGGCACATATGTGCAAATATTACATGGAGGGAGAGCCTGTGAATACACGAGGTGGGACAAAATATGTGTAAGGCCCCAAATGCTCTGGAGAGGGCAATGTGTAAAGGTGTGTCATGGCTGCAATAGCAAGTGGATAATGGATGTTACACATGTAAATTCAACACGGGTGGGGTGGAGGAACTATGGGTATGACATTATGGATCCAGGCGTGCCAGGGTTGGATGGCCCGGTTCTAATGGACCACCCCGTGGAGGTCAGCTAGTTCGTAATAGGTATATATGCATACACACATGAAGACAACAATATGTTGAAGTACATTCTCTGTAGCACATGTATTCCATTTGTTGACATAAATAATAGGAATGTGTACATACAAACATCAACAGTAGATGGAATAATAGGCTGTGCAGAAGAGGGATGGGATGAATCACACTGTATCACATTCCAATTACCATCAGTAATCCGTACATGAACATATTGCGACATCTGTCCGCTGTATAACGTGCTAAATACAGATTACAAGATAACTGGAGTGAAGTGTAGGTGTCATAATGAATAAGGCACTAGTATGCTGGTGAAGCATATATAGACACCATTACGCATGTCTAAGTGCGCATTAGCGGGGAATGTATTGGTTTACAGACACACAGATGTATATATATATATATATATATATATATATATGTATGGTTGCAGACATATATATATATATATATATATATATATATATATATATATATATATATATATATATATATATAGATATATATATATATAGATATATATAGATATATATAGATATATACACACACACATATATGTACATATATAAATATATATATATATTTCGGACAAGGGAACTATACACACAAGCAATGTAAAGTGTCCACTGCTCCCCAGACCACAGGCAGGATACACCCTGGATGGGAACACAGTAAACCCGTGGATTCTAATCATGGAACACATACTGGAGCATCCCTTGTGGTGCACCCCAAAAATTGGCCAAACCATAGGAATGCGATAGATGGCCCAGTTTATCTGCGGTGTATACAGACTCAGAATACAAGGGTGGGTAACCCAGATTACCCATGGGCCGAGACAATTGTATGAAATGGGTCCCGTGAAGTGTAGAGTGGGCAGTGTGTAGTGGTGTGTCCAGAACCCACCAGGTCCCAGAGTAAGGATGGGTGCTGTCGAGAAGGCGAGGGTGGGGGAATTATGGGTAGCTACTTATGGGTCTAGGTGTGCAGGTGTTGGCTGATGTTGGCAAATATGGGCAGCCCTAGGGGCGCAAGTGAATGTGTTCATTGGGCAGAGGCTTTGCCCAATGAGCAGCCACACCCACTGCAAGACCCACTAAAGCAAAGAGTAATCTATATGGCATGAAACGGAATAACCAGATGTAGACGTATATAAGTAGAGCTATGTGTGTGTATATGTACCCATAGCGAGATAGAGGTATGCTTCTCCCTCGCCGTAGTACGAATGTATACATACAGAGAAAGAATACAGATACATACCCACATATGCCTCTGTACATATGCAGACAACCATAGACCCATATGTTGTTACATTTTATATATATATATATATATATATATATATATATATATATATTTATATGTTACAGTAAATATACACATGTATATACCTTGGATATGATACAGCAGTTACGGGTAGCATTTGTTCAGTGCGAGCATATGTTGGTGGGAGGTCCAATAAACAAAGGTCTACCTCCCACCCCCCCAGCTAGGCTGGTGAGACATGCAGACATGCAATAAAGGTAAATACACCACTGCTTCCACTAGAAAACTACCAGTGGGGGAGATCTACAAGGTCTACACTTTAAACATGGACAGTGATGTCCCTTGTGGGACACCAAAAATGTTGTTCTTGTAGCTAAGCCCTATAAAGATTGATGCGACCAGGATGTAGTTGTACACGGACCAGTAGGTTGTGCAAGCCTGATAACACATGGGTTGACACAACGTACAACATGTGCCCTGACACAGGGAGAGTGGGCAGTGTGTAGGGGTGTGTTTATACCCCACTTGCACTCACAGTAAGGATGAGTGCTGTAGAGGAGTGGCAGGTAAGGGAACTATGGGTATGCGATTATGGGCCTAGGCGTGCAGGTGTTGGCTGGCAGAGCCATATTAGGACCGCCCCATGGATGTAAGTTGTATTCCGATGTGGGCATAGCAGACACCCATACCTCCCAAACCTTAAGAGCACATCTACTGGATAGTCCGTAAACCATTGGGGGAACACATAGGGACCATATCATTGAACTGTCCCCGATTACCAGGGACATCCGTGATTACGAATCAGAATCTAACTCAGTCCCAACTAAATCCTCCTAGAACTAGTGATATTAGGAGGAAAGGTCAACCAATAATGTGAAAAGACCATTGGTGAAGGACATCAAACAGGTACCAAGAAAACAAAAAAACAGATGTCCTAAGCCAGGAAACACACCATAAGTTCCACACAGCAGAAAAGTGCACTTGTAGGATTTTGTAAAATCTTTTATTCGTAAAACACCATCATTTAAAATCAAACAAACCAGGTTAAGCGCTTTCTTCCCCAGTACAACATTTATGGGACATCCTCAGAACCAAATACACATTTCCATAGGATCAACCTATTTAAACCAAGGCACTCAGTCAATCACTTAATCAATTAGATGTTTGAATACATTAAGTTAAAATATATTTTTTTACAAAATGTCCATAACTGAATAAAAATAAACATGAATGAGTGAATTAAGGAATTGATAAGTTAGAGAATTTATAAAATTCATAAAATTAATGCCCTTTTCCTTAAAATGGGCACCAGGGATAAATAATCATTTAAACCTGGTGCTTCCAAGGCGTTTAATTTAATTATCCAATAAAATTCTTTCAAATCTACTAGAAGTTCTCACCAACACCCTCTTGGGTTGTGTGGTACAACTTCTAATATGCCAAATTTAAACATCGTGTCACCCTGGCAGACTAGGGTGTCTGTAAAGTGCATTTTTCATGTTGTTCTTACTAATAGCATATAAATGCTGATAAATGCGTGTCCTAATGGTTTTACCTAAATAATAATTATCACATTTCTGACACACTGAAATGTATATTACTCCTTTAGTGTTACAGTTACCTTTTTGCAAAAAAATGCCTCTATGATGGCCTCTAATATGTATTATATCCTTGTTTAAAATAAAGGTACATTGGTTACAATTTCCACATCTAGTTGTTCCTTTTGTATCCAATGGTCTTTGTATAACCACTTGCTCCATTAGATTTTTGACATTTTTTCCTGCTTTATAAATAAAGTTTGATGATTGACCCAAAAGTCTGGAAATATCAACATTACCATTAAAAATGTTCCAATTCCTTTGTATAATACCCCTGAGTGTTTTTCCCCAACCCCAAAGGTTATGACCATACTTGTGTTGTAAACACCATTCCTTGTAACACTGTTTACAGTTTTTTGTATTGTTTCACCACTACCTACCAAGGTTTGTATTTAATTCCCCAGCCATCCTTTATTTCTTCTACTATGTTAATTAGAAGTTTATGGGGATATCCCCTCATTTCAAACATTTTTCTGATGTTAGCTAGTTCTTCCATAAATGTCTCTCTAGTGGAACACATACTACCTGCCCTAACCAACTGACCCTTAAATATATTCCTTTTAGTGTGCATTGGGTGGGTACTCTGAAAATCCAATGAATCTAACTCAGTCCCAACTAAACCCTCCTAGAACTAGTGATATTAGGAGGAAAGGTGGCGGAATACACGTAATGAATAATGGCAACATGTAAGAGTCATAAACAGCATGTACCTCAGACAATGTGTATGAATACATATGTGCTCTGGGTCTGTCAATGTGTCAGGTTAATAGCACCAAACTTCTAAATGTGTCCCTGAGGTTGTTATGCAGTGTCCCTGATTCAGTGTTTATTCTTCCCCATTCATATCAGAGGTCTGCTAGTGAGAGAAAGTGCATGTTCCGCCGACTACCTTAGAAAGATGATGGAATAATAGGGTTGGGGTTACCACCTGTCCACCTTTGCGAGGGACACTCCCCTTTGGGCAGTTGGGTCCTGCAAAATAATTGTAATTATGGCAAATGTCCTGTGATTTAGGACAAATATTTCCTATATTATGTGTAGTAGTTGCATAAAACAATTATTTTGTATCTGAAACACCTAAATGTTATAAGAAAAAGTATAAACAACTATAATGCTACAAGAATAACCTTTTATTTAGGCAAAACAGTGAAGTACTCTCCTACTGGCTGTGGGTATGTTTTGCCCTGCAAAATCTGACATCTCTACATAAAGGTCCTATAGGGTTGCCACCTTTTCAAATGCCCAAAGTGGGACATGTTCTGTAGAAATGTCAGACTTTCCAGGACAAAACATACCTACAGCCGTGCATAGTACAGAATTTTACTTATTTGCACAAATAAAAGCTTATACAAGTAACATTTGAATTGCTTATGCTACTTCACATAACATATAGAAGTTTCATATATAAAATAACTGTTTTATGCAACTATTAAAGAAACTTAGGATATAATATTGTCTTGTAATCTCAGGACATTTGCTATGTCTTGATTATTTTCGCAGGACACAACTGCCTAAAGAGTGACTGTCCCTCACAAAATGGGACAGGTGTTAACCCTAAAGTCCCACCTTGGCCAATTGAAAAGGTGGCAAACCTACAATAGGTATGCAGTAGCATGACTCGACCAAAGGATGTGGCTCCCAAAACCCAATTACTTGTCTGTATTTAAGAGTCTCATTTCCCATGTATCAGCCAGATGGGAGCAGATTGTATGAGGAACACACAAATATGATTAATTCACTGGACAGGCCGCTGATTCCTTATAGTCGAATGCCATGCCGTCGTCTAATGGGCAGCCATTCCCGATACTGTAGTCATGTAGTCCGATGTAATAGGCATCACAAGGTAATATTGTGGTCCTCACTCCCACCCAGGTGTGTGAGTGACAGATGCAAGCATTAATGTTTGTGCATTTGCAAGTGCAGGAGTGAGCGGATGTAAGCGTGTTTGGCTACCAGTATGTGAGTATTGCACTGGTAAAGCAATGTAGAGGCTAACCAAGTGTAAGAAGCTGTAACCAGAGGTCAGCAGTGCTTAACATCAAGCAAACCCATGCACACTCGCTCCCAACTGCTTTAATGTGCCTTACTCCCTCCGTATCCAATGGCCTTGTTTTGCCCTGCAACCAAATAAAGGTCCTCTGCAAGGGTCAGAACAAGGACCCTGCACACACAGCTAATGTGAATTACCAGTACACCATGGTAGATATACAGACAACGGACAGTACCACAAACATATCATACAGCACAGTAATTCAACAGTATAGGAATGTATCCCAGCCTGTAGATGTATATGTGAGTGTTTATGTCCAGCATATAGATAAATACATATATAGAGATATATCAGGAACATACCATGTGGCAACACAGCATTACAAACGAATGAAACGGGAAACACCAGCGATGTCTGTATTATGTAGTGGTGTTATATGTGAGCTCAAGACTCCCTCAGACAGACATGTGTCATTCATACATGCAAACAGTTGTACATTGGCCGTATACATCACTCTGTGCTTGTAATGTACATTAACACAACAGTACCTGTCCAATCATTATGTGTGAACAGTACTCTTGCAAGGTGCTGTGTACAACATCATCATCATGATAAAGGTAAATTGGGTAACCTTACAGGGACCGGTAGTATTGTGTGTACAATGGGGTCATCCTCATCACGTGTACCTGGACCATTTAGGAGTGATGTGCATACCAGGATCGTGCACCTGAGGGATGGGGTGAAGATAACAGGAGCATATTACAAGGGTTACATGTGCCCAGTGGGCACGTGTGTGAAATGGACAGCTATGTATAGGGCAGATGTTGTCCTAGGAGCCGATTGGCTTTATGTTTCTGTAGGTGAGGGTTGGATGTAGGGGAAGGAGTGTAGGTATGTCCGTGGAGGATAGGTAAGGTAGGATCACAGAAAAGACAGCATACAGGGTTGGTATATGACAGATGTGGGGGTTACACACCAGATGGGGATGGTTGTTCGGCATTCACAAGCCCATGGGAACAGTGGGACAGAGGTCCCCAGCCATGGGCACCTAAATAGCTTCAAAGGAGGCAGTGCTGGGGGTAGGAGGGGCAGCATCACCCTGTAAATGTAACACTCTGCCTTTGAGCTTGCATATCTGGCTTCGGACCTCCTTAGTGAGTCCCCAACGCAGCACATCCGGGACCGCACGACAGCAGACATGTACCTGTCTGGTCCTGCTCCCAGGGGGGGACATGCTCCATCCTCAGAGGTGGCACCTCGAGAAGGTGGTGCAGACCCAACAGAGGTTGATGTCCAAGGCTGGCCCCCAGATGTGCTAGTGCCCGGTGCTGAAGTGGGACAGGACGCTCTGCCGGGACCTCCCAACCCATTCGGTCTATGGTGTTGCAGTTTAAACCCACATATGGCTTAGTGATAAAGAACAGCATACAGGATTACCTACAACAGTATACATAGATATCACCATCAACCCAACACAACAGATGGTATACATTTGCAGAGGGAGCACAACACATGCATATATACTACATGCCATCTGTACAATGTATAGTAGATGTGTGACTGCAGCTATGAACAGTTGCCCATTATTGGCTTGTCACTGGGAACCCAAGACAGTGTCTGTCATACCACTGTTTCATGTGACACATGTCCAGTCTGGGATGCGATGGCAGTAACACATCCCTATCATCATGTACTGTCTGCAATCCTCACACTATGCTTCTGCTGTGCACAGATGTGTGTTGAGTGTGTAACATAGGAAACAAATGGTTGCACACACTGACCAGTTCACAGATGTCCCTACAGATGGGGGACCCTCATGAACAGAGTACTGTCATGTCTGTATTAAAACATGCAGAATAGCCATTACCACACACATGTTAAACAGGCAGTAGTCTCAATGCAGCATAGCTACACTTACATGCTGTAGTCATATGTGGCACATCACACTCCTGTCTTTAGGCTATTTCCCACTGTGTATAATGTTTGAGGTACATCCAGATATTATCTGTGATGCCGTATCAGAACACCAAATCCAGGTACCACTCACAGCGACTGTCATGGCCAAATAACAATATGTTTTCCCTAGATAGTGTACTGTGTTTTTCATGTGAATGGCTATGGGAACACCATCACAGCTGTTCCACATGCAATCAGCTAGAGGAGGACTGCAATAGGTGCAGAGGCCATCACCTGACCATGTCCATCACTTACAATACATATGCTGCTGCTGAGCAGGTGTACTCCTTCACATCCACCAGAGGGTGTCTGGGTGGGGCAGGCAAAGTACACCAGGGAAGAGCTTGGAGACTTAACCCTAAGCATCGTCTGCCACACACCTAACAGTACAGGGGTCAAACCCCTAACTGACTACTCATTACTATTATATGTGCATGACGTTACTACATGTGCCACAAAGGCAACATTGCTGTGCTGTAAGAACATATATGTGTGTAGGTGAGTGACATCTGCAACAGAGATATAGTAGACATACATTAGGTGTGGCACACATGGCTGTCCACATGAACGGATGCCATTGTCACCCCAACCACACTCTCTAATGGACACGCATTGACACTCTTTGCCAGGGCCACAAATACACAACCTAACTACTTAGTTTGCCACACTGCAGCAATGCACAGGACTACATGCACCACAGGGGATATCTGGAGGTTCTATGGGCTAGGGCATGTGAAAGTTTTTGACATCTGTTGGTATGCCAATGAGGGTTATACTGGGAGTGACTGTGGTTAGGAGCATCATAACCCACATGCAGACACAAGATGCCAGTACTGGCATGCATGTATGCATTGCTTCATGGGTGTGTAGTGGTTGGCTGTGCAAGATGGCTGTACAAGGCTGGGTGAAGGGTAATCATTGGCATCGCGTCACCTGACAATGGTGTGTAGTGTCTGCAATGTCCCACACAAATTGGTACTGCATGATTTGCCCTGACATCCTGGTTACCAATGTGTATGGCCATAGCTTTGCAATGTATGCCATGTCTGTGTTTGATAGTCCTTCACATGGACATTGCCTGGGATGTGCATGTCCCACGATACTGTACAGTGACATGCACAGGTGTACCTGATTTCACAGACACATGTTGTGTACACAGCCTGCTATCTCCTGATATGCCAATACTGGCCTGGTGTGGCGAAACCTGCTTATAATGAGCAGGTCGACCTTGCACCTGCATTGATAGTATGATACAGGTATTCCGTGGTGTCAGTGGTATGGGTCCATACAGGGCACATGCGTGCAGCATTGTATGGCCTCTGTGGATCACATTTGATGGCACCACATATGTTGCAGGCATCCAGTGTGGAACATAGTAAAGGCACAATGTCTGCATATATGTGCCTATTGTACTGCTGTACAGGGTGCCATGTCCTCTGCAGGCCACTGTATTCACACCATGCCTACTATCTGTCATCAATGTGCATGGTACTAGCAACATAGGGGGATATCCTAGGCAAGTTTGTTTGTGCATGGCACATGGGTGCGGGACATATACCAGGTACTAGTAGGGTTGCGTACTTTGTTCACCAGGCCTTTTGCCAGATGTAGGGGTATGGCTTGCCAACACAGTCCCGTGGCTGACTGACAGCTGTACTCCTCGTGAGGTGGCCATTGTGTCATAAGACGGACACCATATAGGAAAACTACAAAATCTGCTCCCCAACATGTCCAATGGTAAGACACTCACAGCCACCTCTACACAGGCTCTGACAGACAAACACACACTTGCCATGTCCTGTATACAAACCCCTACCTACCATATCACAATGCAGCAATACACTTTTAGGGCACACGCTATGGCGAATACTGGGTTGCAGCACACCTACAGGTGTATCCCTAGGTGGGTGACAACAGCAGGAATGACAAAGGTGGTCATGTGATTCTTACAGAGAGTGCATACTCTTCTTGTCTCATGCAGGCAGACACACACACACACACTTGGCATGTCTGGGATTAGAACACCAACCTAAGTACTTTAGCACACTACAGCATTACGCAGTTACAGAATGCGCTACCGAGATTACTGGGACACAGCACTCCCAGAGGTGTATTTGTAGGTGTATGACATCATCAGCCTTGCCAAAGGTGGGTATAAGAATTGTATGGAGTGTGAGCAGTCTAAAAGCATTATTCAGTCCTCAGGCAGATGGGGACAAACACACACACACTTGGCAAACCTGGGATTAGAACACTGACCTAACTAATTTATTACACTACAGCATTACGCAGTTACAGAATGCGCTACCAAGATTACTGGGACACAGCATTCCCAGAGGTGTATTTGTAGGTGGGTGACATAATCAGCCTTGCCAAAGGTGGGTATAGGAATTGTATGGAGTGTGAGCAGTCTAAAAGCATTATTCAGTCCTCAGGCAGACAGGGACAAACACACACACTCACACACACACACACAACAAACACACACACTCACACACACACACACACACACACACACACACACACACACACACACACACACACACACACACACACACTTGGCAAGTCTGGGATTAGAACACTGACCTAATTACTTTATTACACTACAGCATTAAGCAGTTACAGAATGCACTACCGAGATTATTGGGACACAGCACTCCCAGAGGTGTATTTGTAGGTGGGTGACATTATCAGCCTTGCCAAAGGTGGGTATAAGAATTGCATGGAGTGTGAGCAGTCTAAAAGCATTATTCAGTCCTCAGGCAGATGGACATGCACACACACACACACACACACACACACACACACACACACACACACACACACACACACACACACACACACACACCAGTGGTGGGAACAGAACACCTGCCTATCTACAGATCACTATTACAATACTACATAGTTACGAGTCGCACCACACTGACTACACATTTCAAGGCTGTCATTATGACCTTCTAGGAATGCGGACATCAACAGAGATGCTGGCAGTTAAGATGTACATACCTGTGAACCTGTGTGTTTAAAGTAGGAATCCATCCTGACCTGGAGTATGCCCATCTGTGGAATGGATGACTACTATCACTATACAGGGTTACAATGGCCATGCCCATACACAGAGACACATAACCGACACAAGGTGTCACTGGGCATGCTCACATACTTAGTAACACAGGGCTGTTCGGAATGCAGTATGTGTCCATCTACACAAGGTTATACTGGGCATGCTCATACACTTAGTAGCACAGGGCTGTCTAGGATGCACTCTGATTCTAAACACGGAAGGCCACAGTGGCCATGCTATTACAGTTAGACGTAAAGAACACATTGTAATGGGCTCTGGTGTTAGTAGTTGTCATTGTTAGTAGGAACGCCACTCTACATATATCTGACACCAGTCTTTTACACAACGTCTTCTGCTGTCCGTCACCTTAGATGTACCATCCTATACCAAGCACAATACCACCACTCGCAGTGATCTTGCTAGGAGTGGAAACTGCTTGATCAACACAATGAGCCTTGCTAGGAGTGGCAACTGCTTGACCAACACAATGAGCCTTGCTAGGAGTGGCAACTGCTTGACCAACACAATGAGCCAATGTCCTGCTGTAAGTACGAGGTTGTCCAGTCTTTGCCATTCTGGGATGATATGACTGACAGTAGACAGGCCTTTGACACATATCACATGCATCCATAATTCAAGGGAGTGGGGATAATACCCAAGTTGCATCTGCCCATATAGTGCCATTCCAAGGCAAATGTCCTAAACACAGGATAACACCCTGACACCTAGAGGACAACTGCATTGAATGCTTATGCTAACCAGTGCTAGATGTGTAGCATCCATAATCACAGCTGCTCACTGTAGATCCAACAATGGGGAGTACTGACATCTGTGCAGTGAGGAACACCTGGCTGAAAGCTCTGTAGTGCACAATAGCACTGCCACCATATACCTCAGAACCTGACATGTGAGCCAAAACACAGGTACTGACCGCTCTAGGTGGTGGTGTCCCCACATACTTAGAGGCCACTCACATGTACTGACTGGTACCCCCACAAAGGCATCACAGATGAGTCAGATGCAGGACACAGTGTCAAATGCTGCATTCTAGGATGTAAACCTCAGACACCACCATGCCCTCGGACCACCAACACACATCCATACATGTTGTAGGACATATAAGAGTACACCACCATGTGACCCATGACCAGTGGACTGTACCAAGCTCTACATCAACTGTAGAGAGTACCCATGTACTGACACAGTTGCATCATGTGTTATGCAATGCAATGATACCACTGTCTGTAACCAGGTCAGTTGTACACATACCAGGGGCCCTCGGTTATTTATGGCATTAGCAGATGACTGTTGCTATACACCAGTACACACCCTCATGTTTGGATATGACATACATGTACCTGCCCTGGATATGTACATGCCACACATACACAACATACATGTAAATAGCATAGCTGTTATTGTCCTTTGTGCAGACAGGTGGCTACATCCATTACACACATGCACATGGAATGTAGGTCCATGGCTGCTGAATGCTAACAGTATATAAGATGTGATATCAATGTTGACAGAGGTAACATTCCCACTGTACCGGTCACCCATTACACCTATCATATCATACAACAGTCCATGTGTCATGTATCTCATTACACATGTCCACCAATTGCAATGCCTACAAACATGCCCAAATGACAGGATTGTAGGACCTACACACATATACATGTAGTGGTGTGCATTCAGATACCATGCGTGCACAGTTGCTGATGTATGCAGGTGACGTGTATCTTAGTATATCATGCAGTTGCAATGCAGCCTCAACATTGCCAACTGTATAGGGTGATATGCTGAATGTACGGAAAGATGTACCTCAGGTATGGACAGACGTGTGGAAATAACTAAGTGGTGGGGCATCTTTGCAGATGGATGTTTGCTGAAGACAGCTCACAGATGTGTCACAAGTGGTCCTACAATAACCTGTGTAACTGGTAAGCAATGGTTCCATTAATTGAAGGACATAACACAGAACATAGACAGCGGTCAAGGTGACACCGAAGGTAAATCACTTGACACCTGTAACAGTTAAGACATCCCATGTGCATATATCAGCACTGTTGCCAAAGGAAGCATCAGTACACTTTGTAACACGTGCAATGCTGTTGTAAGTCTGTTATACATATCATGAGCTAGGCAGGTGTTTGATTCACAGTACTGGCATGTGTGGTTGCATGTGTGTCCATATATGTCACGTATGGTGGGGAATACATCTCAGCTGTTACTCACTCTCCTGTACACTAGTGTAGACATCTGTGCAGACTACAATGTAGAAAGCAGGACATAGGCAGGGGTGTGTATCTCACACATGAGGTATCTGTATGTGCGTGACATAGGTGTATTCAGTAGTGAATGCCACAGTGTGTGTGTGTGTGTGTGTGTGTGTGTGTGTGTGTGTGTGTGTGTGTGTGTGTGTGTGTGTGTGTGTATGGCTGTTTGGTCCTTAGAGTGAGGATGTACGTTACCATACTGAACTGATAAGACCCCCTCCCCCCATCCAGGCGATGCAATCTACTATCCGTGTTGATGTTCCCAATCTTAGGCCATACCAACTACCTGTAAATGTGTATTCTCTGTGGCGCGTCATGTAGGTGCACAGTACTGTAATGATGATTTGCACATAGGCAGTGTTCCTCACTCAACAGTTGCTACTGTGTGTGAGTGTGTGTTACTGTGTAGGTGAATCCGTGAGTGTGTGGGAGTGTTACTGTGTCACTGAATACGTGTGGGTGCAGTTGTGTTTTGGCATCCTGCCATGGGAACATGTATTACTGCTTCCCAATGAAGCATCACACTTTCCACTGGCCTCTACCCTTGTAATCAGCTAGACCGTTCTCTTACCTCACCACTCCATGTAACTGTACCTGTGATGTCACCCAGTATGGATGTCATGTCTGTAGCCACAGTAGCTTAATACACAGCTATCATGCTCTTGGATCAGTAGACGTGTTTGGAACATGGGACATTCTCACTGTTATGTGGCAGCTACACGGTGCATGCTGGTATATTCATACATACCTGTGAGTAGTCCACATTGACATATGGGACACTAACTGCAAACACTGACATCCACCGGCATGTGCAATTAGACCTAAAGGAGGAAAGCAGAACATCATGACCAACATGCAGTTACTCTTGTTACACAAGACACATACTGTTAACAGTACAAAATGCATTGTACACCTGTAGTACAGGGTATGCCTGCTGCCTGTCAACAGTACTCAACAATTGTAAACTATACTTATCTTCCTAGTCTGTTCACCCTGTGCATCAGACCATATGAGCATGTCCCTGCACCAATGGTGTGGATGTCAGGGATGCGGCACAGGCATCATCATATACACAGGGTGATAATGTTTGCCAGAAGCCTAGGCTACACCATTGGATGACATCATGTGTGTGGGTTAGGGCCTTTGATCTAATTGGGCGTATGTGGATGTTATGCATGTGTGTTGCAGTGCCCTACATATGTATTCCAGTGTGTGCGTGTTTGTATGCACACAGTTCTGCCATGTGGGCCTACACAGGGATATTATTGACAGCTGCGGACTGTACAGGCCAGGTTTTACAGTTCACAGTGTTCGGCCATGGACATGTGACCTGTGCCTGCCAGGGGTTGCACGGGCACTACCAGGCAGATGTGCTGATTGGGTACTGTCTGATGACACTTGTCCACTGGAACTGTGTCCCTGTTGGGACCATCCAGGGCCAGGTGCACGTGGCCTGCTGTGTCATGGTGTGAACAGCACAGCACCACCTGCACTGCTGCTGCTACCACCACTATGGGAGCAGACATGTGAGGTAGCTTGTTCACGTAAACCTGAAACAGGTGATGTAGCAAGTCTACGTCCACGTGCCTGACACCTCACTCCTACCAGATGTTCCAACACAGACAGCTCACACTTGCGGATTGTCATGCCATGATCAAGGACTCCAACCATGTCACCCAACCGTCTATCCAAAGCTTCAGCAATCTGCTGTTGAGCATTTACCATTGCATGGATGTTGTTGTTTAAAGAACAGACAGCAGCCCTCTGAAGCTTCTTAATTTCTCTGTTGTGCCATTTAGCACGTGCCTGTGCCTCCATTACAGCCTGAAACATGCATCTGGTGACACCAGCTGCTATTTTCTCTCTTGCAGGGGCATGTTGGCCAGAGGTCCTCCTACAAGCAGCAATGGCCACGTGCCTGTGTGGGGCACGACCAGTCAGTTGGCTGACACCATGGTGTGCAGGCACACCTTCCATAGTCCCCACACTGTCCTGTTCCAAGCTACCACATGCCAACTGTCCTTCCTCTATGGCCACTGGTGATGGGGTATGTGTAGGCATGGGATCTGTGTGAGGGGATGAGGGGGATATAGGTGGAATGGCAACCAATGGCACAGATGCAGCCCCTGACAACCCTGCCTGTGCCTCAATCATATGTTCATCATCTCTGCTAGAGTCTGTGGGGACAATAACATCAGATGAACCATAGGAGGGCAATGCACCTACATCACCTGTGAGGGGCAGACAAGAACTGCACATTACAATCTATACAATAGAGACAGACACACACACAGTCACACATGCTATGGCACCCAACATGCATGTGATATGACAGATGGCAAGCAACATGCATGTGATACGACAGATGGCATGCAGAGCAGACAATAATAGTGGTAGTTATCATACATCCCTGGGTTGCACACAACAGCATGCATGTGTCATAGCAGAAAGCATGCAAATTACACAATCATAGTAGTAGTTAGCATACATCCCGGTGTTACACCATGTATTATTGACAGCTGCGGACTGTACAGGCCAGGTTTTACAGTTCACGGTGTCCAGTCACAGACATGTGACCTGTGCCTGCCAGGGTTTGCACAGGCACCAGGGGTTGCTATGGCACTCAACATGCATGTGACATGACAGAAGGCATGCAACATGCATGTGTGATGCAGCAGATGGCATGCAGCGCAGACAATAATAGTGGTAGCTATCATACATCCCTGGGTTGCACACAACAGCATGCATGTGTCATAACAGACAGCATGCAAATTACACAATCATAGTAGTAGTTAGCATACATCCCTGTGTTACACCATGTAGACCAGCACAGGTTAACAGTACACCTGCCTGATGTGTGGCATATGACCTTGACAATCACATATAGTATGACATGTGATCTGCTAATGTGTGCAATGACATGCATACATGTTTAACACAATGGTGTCCTGTCAAATATACAGTGGGGTAATGGTGTCCCAATGCAGTGTTGTCAGTCTGCCCTACAGATATACTGCACATTTAGCTGATGTGCATGGCCATTACAGGGAAACTTGAGGTGTCTCTATTGCTATACGGTGTGAGTTACAGACAAAGTTCATAGCCATGACTGTGTTTAGATACAATACATATATACTGTGGAATGTGACCCACGTCACTGAGGTGTATACAGACTAAACCATGATGTGGAATGTGTGACACAGGTCACTGAAGGGTATACGGATGACACCCCTACACATCTGCAACCATATTGCTGCTGCCTGGCAACTATGGCCAGACATGGTGAACACATCGGTACACCATGTCCCACATGACATCTGTGTACCCCCCCACACACACACACACACACAAACACACATACACACACACACAAACACGAGGAGCAAGTATGACACTGATGTCTGACACCAGCAAGGGGAATGTACTGTATCTGTGGGCTGATGTGGATACTGTACAGGTGACTGCTGTCATGTCATGACACACTCAAGATGTTCAACACATCTTATGTGGTGGATAGATGTCATACCTACACAAGATCTGCACAGGCCTGTAGGATGTCTAGTGTTCCACATCTGCAATATAACCATTACACAAAGGCCATAGTTGGACCATGTGTAGCCATTGTATGACAGGGTGCACACACAAGCACATCACGTCTACTGTGTGTGTTGCTTCCTGTCTCTTGCTATCCTCCATGGCCATGTGCGTACATGTGTTGGCCAAATTATTGTGATGGCATCTATTTCACATGTCTGTGTTGTCCCATATGACATACACCCATAGATGTCATATGCTCCACTGATGACAGGGTTATGCAGACAAAGGGTGGTATGTTTGGTATGCGGGATATGTTTTTCAGGATAGTTAGGCAGTGTTGCAGCCAGGCCACTAGATGTCATGGACATGTCAAGATAGCACATCACATTGTGTGACATTCATAGCAGGGCTATGATCCACACCAGTGAATCCTGTGGGCTGGCCATACTCCAGCTCACTGTGTAGTACTGTTTGTATTCCCCACATGTGTAGTTCTGATCTGTAGTACATGTCCCTACAGTGAACAGCACCTCCATCATTGTATGCACAGCTGTCCATACACCTGGCAATGGCAGTTTGTGAGGATTCATGTCAGTGATTCACTAAGTTTGCAAGTGTTGCACATGGGTAGCCATTGTGATGCATTGCAAGTCCGACCTGTATATTGCGACAGGAGAATACAATATGTGTACATGTGGTAAATGGCCACATGGCAGATAGATCTGTGCATTATGATGCCTGATAAATAGTAGCAGTCTCACCTGCAATGGGCTGCTGTCACTGCAGAATGCCAGAGGTACCTAAATAGGAGTAACACAGCAGTAAGAACAGTATCTACACCTTATCCTGTATGATAGCTACAGGGTGCAATGTGCATGTTAACACATACACCACTACATTAGACTATACTATGGTGTATGCACATGTGTGCATACACAGAGTAGCATACTATAGTATGTGGCATGTGTGTATACATGCCTTGCATATGATGTTACATTACATATTGTACAGTGACACATGCAATTATATGGAATATAGTTGTTATAGGTGCAGTAGTGACTTACCAAGCAACTCCAGACTCGGTGGTTGAGAGACTCCCACCTCCACAATATCGGCTAAGGCTTGTGGATGTTGTTCTGCAGGTGTCTCCAGGTTGACCAGTAGCTCATCGGTATGTGTGAGTGGGGGCTGGGTTGGATGGTCCACCACATGTTGCACCTTGTTCCCTGGTGATTGCATTCGCATGCTGTTTCACCCATCTAATGAGGTCTTTACAGTGTCTGCACACCTGCTGGTATGTGCAGTTGTGGCCACCCACATCATTAACCCTCCTGCAAAGTTCCATCCACAGGGCATCCTGCTGCTGTGCATCCTGTTGCACATGGCTGAACAGGATATCATGATTGTCATGTAGGTACGGGATGAGGAGCTCATCCTCCAAGCAGGTATAAGGGGGTAGCCTTGCACACGGCATACCTGGAAGACATAATGATGGAGACAGGTCACAGTAACTCACAGAGACATACAGAGTTATAGCTGAACATACATGTGTATCACATTTATTATGATTCAATAGTTGTCTTTGCAAATCTACATGACACTGACACCACTGGCATGTTTGCGTCACACACATGTGACACTCAATGGTGAGTGGATATGATCACCATATATGTGTGTGTGTGTCACCTGATTACATTGCTCATACTCCATGTGGATGCTGTCTTGATGTGGGCATGTCTGGTTGCCTGTACTGGTGCTCCTACCTATCAGCTCATGGCTGGATGTGTCCACATTAATGCAGTCAACCTTGATGCTGTGTATATGTCACATATAAAGACTTACACTGCCTTAACGGACATGACCTGTGACCTTGCAGACTTGCTCACAGAGGGTTTTACATGTATGTGTTCTGCCATATACATCTACACAGCACTGTACAGCAATTCAACATCCTGCCATGTATCATCTGTGTTGCATGTGATACACATGGGACACTGGCTAGCCAGATGGTATTTGCAGGGATGGACATTAATTATAGCATGTACAGTCAAAGTCAACTAGTAGGCTATATGCCCTGGGCCATGTATGAATCTAGGATGAAAGGTTACCTGACTATAGCTGACAGGCGGGTCTCTGGGGCCAGGTGGAGCAGTGCCACATGACTGATCCACAGGGTTAATGATACATTTACCATGCGGTTATCACACCATGTCTGAGAGGGGGATGATGTGCAGCTTTGCTGGACAGGAATGCATAGTATTGCAGGACTATGTAAAGTATATGGGACAAGGATCTGTCCAGCATGTGGTTATCCTAGTACTAGGAAGGTGGATGTCCATGAAGTATGTGTTTGAGATCAGTATGTGTATGTGTAGCATTTCCAACATCACTGGGTTGGACATGGATTTATTCATGGTATGCATCATGCTACATAGTGGAGATGGGGAAAGGGAAGGCTGGTGTAGGCCATCTGAACATGGTCAATACTCCTTAAAGGAAATATGTGATCTGTATGGGTCATTTGAGTGTTGTGTATGGCTGGACAATGATCTCTATATTCATGGATGGCACTCTGTCATGATTAGGGTTGCCACATATGACTACCTGACAGGTGTGGTAATGTAGCTATCACAGGAAAGACAACTGCCCAGCTGCATCCCTTACACACAATGTCCATTATGTTGACCGCTGCCTAGGTGGTAGTTCATGGGTACAGGGTTATTAACATAGGGGTGACAATGCAATATGTAGCTGTCAGATTGTGGCCATATGTCACGCACACCTCACCCACAAAGCCCCTTCTGTATGTTGTCCTCAACACTCTGAGTTGGCTATTGCTCCTAGGTGACAGTCATTCGCATACTTCGATAGGCAGATGCCTTCTGTTAGTCTGTGTGGTATGGAGTACAATGAGGGGGAATACAATTAATTAACCCTGTCTTACTGTAGCTGGCACTGGTGTGATGTGCATGTATTATTCAGACACCTTCTGTAGTGTAGGTTCTGTCAACAATCCTGTTGCAAAAAACTCCTGTGACATAGGAATGTACATCTGGTATACCGAGTGTAGGTGGAACACAGTATGGGTGATGATGTCCTATGACCTGGCAAAGTTATGATATGCAGTGTGAAATCAACCTTACTGTTATCTACATCTGTAGTGCTGACATCAAATAATTTGATCAAGGTTCATGGCCTTTCAGACCAAACTCAGCAGGGTAGTAGTGCAGTACTTCCCATTATCGGTGGTGTCTCCCCCTTTGTGGGTTGTGATACCTGTTGGTGTGCACCATTCAGTGTGTATGCAGCCTGACATGAAGCTATGTTTTACATTATGTGTATGTGGAGAGCAACTTGTTTTGCCATATGTGTATGATACAACCTGGGATGTGGACAGGTCCCAAGCAGCCTGAGTACAGCTTGTACCTGCATAGTTGTGGGTACAGGGGCTCTGTGGTGTACATGGATATATGATTGTGTACTTGTTGGGGGGGCAGTGTGTTTATGTTATCCAAGACCCTATCTGAATTGCTTATTCATGCTCAGCACTTGTTCAGAACTTGTAAGCACTGTGTAAGCTACTAATTACTATAACACTCAATCTTCCTCATTACCTAGAGGTAAACAGGTTTTGTACATACTTTTCTCACTTGCTTAGAGTAAAATAGCTCTTGTACTCACTTTCTTCACTTATCTAGAGGAAATTAGTTTTATATTCAGGCATGTCCAAGGGTCAGCTGCCAGTGTTCTCTCCTGTCTATCTGATGAATCTGGACATCTTGAGGCAATGTAGCCATTGCCTCATGCACACAGACAACCCTCTCCACCTACCACCCAACACTACAACCTGTGAGAGATGCACTTATCTAGCCAAACTGGAGGTAAAGCTCTCTCCAACCAAGCCTGACCCTGACAGTCATGTGGAGAAGGTAAACATTCGCACCACACCACACTCATCACATAGTCTCACTGAATCTACCCACCATTAACTGTGAAAACTACTCGTGTACCAACTCATTATCTCAGCGCTTTCTGGAATTCATAAACACCAATGCCCTGGATCAAAATATCCACACACCCTCCAGGGGCAACAATATCCTAGAGCTAGGCATTACCAACATGAGTGACTGGTGTTCCACACCTGAAATCAACTCCTCGCTGGTCTGATCCGAACATAAGCTGAACACCCTTGATATCCACATCCCATCCCCACCCTCCATTAAGGGAACCACAGTATATGTCTACAAAGCCAACTTCATGCTTCTTAAGACAGACATGGTGAACTTCATGACACCCATGCAGATGGACAATACTGTTACAACTGCTGAATCCTGCACAAATGCACTCTTTAAGCACTTACACGAGTGCACCAAGACACTATACTCCTAATTAAGGAAGCCAATCTGGTGGTTCCTGCCATAAATAAACTGTACAACAGAAGGAAGATACTGTTGCAAAAGAGAGTACAATCCCATGTGTGGATGAGCTCCCTGGTCAGCCTCAGTAAAACGGTGAGATCCCTTATAAGATCCTCCAAAGCTAGCTACGGAAACAAAACCACCACTAATTCCAACGACAACCGCAAAGCATTCTATAGCTATGTCAAATATCTTGATGTCAACACCAAAGGCACGAGCATTACAGAACCAACTGATATTGCCAGCATCCTGGCAGATAGGTTCAGTGCTACCTTTCCCCCCTCTCACCCCCTAAAGGGCCCATATCTATACAGGAAGAGTGCAGAGTCCCTGTAATCACAACTATGCAGGTAAAAGCTGCACACTCTAAAGCCAATATCACAGCATCCATGGGACCAGACAACATCCCAGGCTGCATTTTACATGAACTTCAGAATGTACTGGCTCCCCACCTACGCACCATGTTCAATAATAGCCTCACATTGGGCTTTGTGCCCCCTGAATGGTGCACAGCAACAGTTATCCCACTCCACAAATGCGGCGCCACAATGGACCATGGGACCTATTGCCCTATAGTCCTGACTAGCCTGGTCTGCAAGGCTATGGAGCACATCATTATGGATCTGTCACAGAGACAGTGGGTACCTCATAACCTTTGACCCTCCCCAGTTTGGCTTTGTTAAGGGCAGACCATGCCTCCTAAACCTGGTGGACTTCTTAGAGACAGTTACCAAGGCATTAGATGAGGGTAAGGAGGTCCACACAGCCTAGCTTGATCTCTCAAAGGCTTTCAACACCATTCCCCATTCTGGTATTATTGACATACCCATCCACCTGAACATTAACCCCTATGTCATGTGATGGTTTGCAAAGTGTCTCACGGACAAAACCCACACAGTGGGAGTTGCATACCCTAGGTCTGACTGTATACCATTTACATGTGGCGTCCCCCAGGGCTCAGTCACAAAAAGGGCAGCACAGCTGAGCATCACAGCCAACAGAAAGAACAATGTGGGTGTGCTCCGCAGAGCACAATGCAAACCCCATCTAGAGAGGAAAGGAGATGGGATAGGAAAAGGGAGAACAACAAGCAAAGGCAAATAAAGAATGATAACCATAAGGTATGTTTGACAAAAGCAGGGTAGGTGGGGAAAGTAATGAGGGGTGACTGTGGACAAAATGGAAGGAGGAGGTTGCAAAGCAGTGGTAGACAGGCAAACTTACATCATAAACACAGAGCAGGTGGGGAAGAGACTGGATGTACATGCACATGCAGAGTGTGTACACCAGGTCAGCACATGCAGAGTGTGTACACCAGGTCATGTGAAACAAGGAATGTAGTATACAGTGATGGAACAAGTCAGGAAGGGTATAGGATGGTTTCCTGAATAGTTGACTACCTGGTCTCCCCAGATGGCAACAAACTCAGCTATTGCTCAGCAATGTTTTGAGTCATTTGCTCCCTTGGAGACCTGGTGGCTGTAATTCGTCTGTCACACACCTCAGCCACACTTTCTAGAAGGTGGTACACATTGTCAAGGTGAGCATCCAGCTGACAACATATGTTGGCAGTGACCAACATCCATAACTGACAGCAGCTGACCACTGGGTATTCCTCTTATCCAAATTCTACAGGGAACCATTATTCCACCCTCCTGACAGGCTGATACATAGGGCAACAGTCACCTTCTAAGTCACCTTAAGAAGCAAACCTGGTAGCCACTGATGAGTTGTGAACATTGGAAACTGTGTAGGGAGGGGGTTTTGGCTGTTCATAGCAAACAGTAACTAGCTGTTAACCATATACATACCTCTCAACCTTTTAGCACTAAAAATCTGGACAAAGCCTAAAATAACAGGGAGACAAATCCCAAAAAATAGGTACATATTTTAAAAATTGCTGTTATAAACTTAGAAAATTGCTAGAATAACATGATTTGCATTAACATGCATTTCTGAAAGATATGAAGCCTGAGCCTCAAATGTATATCACTATTTGGTGACTTCAATCCTCACCAATTTGCCAGAAAATCACATTTTTTATGAAGAACAGACCAAAAATAGGAGGCAAAAATCTGGACATTCTACAAAAATCTGGACAATTGAGCAGTATGACCATATATATTAAGGGTCATAATGATGTCCATCCAAAAGCATAGCATGTACTTCCACTAACTGACATGTTCGGCCCACAGATGTATATGAACTGGCATGGCCACTTGAGGAGGCATTGAATTTAAAAGTTCATTGCTAGGAGAATGAAGTAGTACTACAAGCCTTACATATGCGCAGCATGTGCCCCTGGACAAAGGAGATGCAGAAAGCATTATATGGACCAGATTTGGAAGGGACTGGTGCAGGATATAAATTCTGTTGGAGGATTTTATAGGTCCTTACAACAGGTGTGATGAAGTACTATTAATATTATATGCCATGTAAAGGGAAAGACACAGAACATTGGACAGACACCATGACAACAGATGAAGAGAGTACTGGGAATGAGGAGTTTTTTTGTGGCGCTCAATGACCAAGAGTACCAGATATTCATATCTGGGGGCATCTTGAATGTGGGAGCTAGACTGGCACCAAGTACTCATGTGTCAGTAGGGAAAGAACCAAACTAGCAATACCCATCACAATACATTATAGTGCATACCACTGCATGATCAAGGTGAGGGATTGATCAAGGCCGATCTAAATGTCTGCCCATATTGGCTCCTCTGATCTGCAAATGCAGCAACCTGGACATCAAGGTGCTTCTCTCAACTTATTTCTTAGTGGTATTTTCATCTCACAGTATGCATGTCACAGGAGCATATAGAGTCTATAAGTCTAACAATCGACTCTAATTGACTGTATAGATAAAAAAATATGTTGCATTCATATGTTCATCTTTGCTTGTGCATTTCTACTTTTTCAGATTACAGTTTTATGACATTGTCACTGAGACACAGGAGATAAATACTATCACCTCATTGGAACAAGCAGTGGTATGTATGATACCATTGTTCCATGCATAGCACATGGAGATGTGCGGCATGCATCACAGCGAGAATGCTGTGCTGTCAATTTTTTTTTACCTCATATCCAGTAACAAGCTGTTATGCTGACCACAGATTGTCCTAATTAAGCTGCCATAGCTCAGCTGTGCAAAAACACATCTGATTGCGCAAGTAAGATAAAATGATGCCATATATGTATAAATAAATGTGTTTATGATGCTTTTTGGCAGTAGCCGATGGAGAGCCTTGTTCTGACACCACCAGTAAGACATTTCACATCTCATTAGTGACAATGTTAACAGATGGAAATGAGTCAGAGAATGCTTCTGTCTTGTGTATTTATCATTTTTAATAAGTGTAATTGAAATTGTATTGTCTGCACTTCTGATAACTGCTGTACTCATGTACCATGCATTTTGTACTAATTGTTTACCAACAGACAAACAAGAAAGAGTGAGGGAGAGAGAGGAAAAGAGACAGAGAGAGGTCTGTTTCCTGTTTCTGTACTATTATGATCAAGAAAGCCACAATTCTATGACAATGATGCTGTCTTACTATTATAACGTGCTGATATTCTGCTGTCTACTCCAATACAATCAGTTACCTTATCCAGGAAGTCTTTTAATTCTTGGGTCCTGTGTTCAGCTATATACTGCTGTAATCAAACATTTATAAAATGTGCTTATTTTAGTCATAGCCAAAAATAAGTGTGAATACATATAAAGAAGCATTATAAGATGATATATATTGTGAAAGAAGTTAACAACAGCTGCAATTAGAAAGGTGTTATTTAGTGAAATGTTCTTAGGCATAGTGATATGGAAGCTCAACATAAGCTTCAGCTTTATACTTATAATACTGACATATTAGGAAAATCCTGTGATAATGTATGGAACAAAGATATCTTACGAGGTTCTCTTGTATCTTTCAGAATTTGTTTTTTTCATTTTGAAAAGTAAATTTGTTTTGAAAAAAAAATCATGAATGCTGGAAGTATAAAATCTGATAAGTTTTACTTCTACAATTTCCTTTCACATTAGTGACAATATCAGCCTGAATGAAAACTTTTTCTAATACTGAAACACATAAATGTAGGGAACAAATCAGCTTGCCTTCTGAATGATACACACAGTGCTGCACATAAAAGATTGTTTGTACATTATAATTGCTCCTTTCTAGTCTGACAGATATATTTAGAAATAGTCATGATCAATGAACTTGTAGGTGTTTTAAGAAGTGAGCGTCGATTAATGTGCTCATACTGAATAGGTTGAAGAGGCTCTTTTTGATTTTCTGCATATTTTAAACACTGTCTGCAAAAGACCTTTTATAACCTTTGAAACAAAATTAACTCAGAGAACAAAGTTCCAAGGCAGACAATGGTATCTTACTTGGAAACAATTTTCTTTCTATTAGGAAAATATGACTGAATTTCTTTGTGCATGGTAAACATTCACAATTTCAAAATCTATTAGAACAAAAGCATAACTACAATAACATAATAGTAATCAAAGCTCATCAAAAAGTATTTGTAAAGTTATTATTTTCAAAATGTGCTTGACTGACTGTTAGAAATGTTTTATCTTTTATTTAAAAGGTGCAGACAAATAATGGCATCTGTAAACTGTGTGGTTTTGCCCACATTACATTCTGGCAGACTCATTTCAGCATTTTAAGACTTTGTAAAATATGGGACAAGGTCACCAAGGAGGAATGGTGGATGCATGCTCCAGTGCAGGAAGGTACATATGAAGTGCTGGTGGAGACAGCTACGGGGATTGCAAACATGACCAGGAAGGTGGCACAGAGATGGAAAGTAGATTGGGAACAGTCAGAAGTGTTACCTCGATCAGCAGCCAATACACTAAGAAATGACAGAATTAGGGAGTATAAGTACTGGATGAGGCACTGAGCAAGGGACAGGGTCTAGAAACTTGAAAGAAGATGGACAGCTCCTGGCAAAAAGAACAATATTGCCTGAACCAGTAGAAAACAATAAGGAATTTTTAATGTTCCCAAATGTGTTGAGACCATAGAGTTCTTTTTTATATATATAGGTTCATAGGTTCATAGGTTTATACTAGGCTATCTGCCCTAAGGCATTTATAAGCCTAGCCAAAATTTTTGTGGCTTACGCCACCCCTTATATGAAAAAATACTGTGCCCATTAGTTTGTTGTGCCTCTGTCCAGCAGTGACACAGAGATGATTCCCGGGGTAAACCTACGATCTCCCATCCACAGGTCTAGATTTCTCTTGAACAGAGTCAGCGAGGTGCTCTGCCTCACATGGACCGGGATTTTATTCCACAGCATAGGGAGTCTCTGAGTGATAAATCTATCCCTCCAGCACGTCCTATTTATATCCGTGCTAAGGTTTAAGTCGCTTGCTCTAGTGGTTTTGGTGGATTTGGATTTTTGAGGTGGAGCATGTCCATTAATTCCGGGTTGGACATGGCCTTGTATGTCAGGCACATGTCACCTCTGAGCAGATGGTATGCGACTGAGTAGAGCTGGAGTTTCTTCAATCTGGCAGCATATGACAGATTTTGGAGTCCCTTTATCCTTTTGGTGAGGAACTTTTGGGGTCTCTCCAATTGCTGCAGATGTCGGGTGAGATACATCCCGAATGGGGCATTGTACTCGATCATTGGTCTGATAAGTGAAGAGTACAGGGGAACAATGACCTCACTAGATCTGGATGTGAATCCCTTCATGATCAGGTGGACAATGTAGAAGGTCTTTCTAACCACTTTAGCAATGTGAGTGTCAAAAGAAAGGCCACTGTCAACCTGGGTCCCCAGGTCCCTGATAACCTCTTCTGTGCTTAGTGGATTGCCACCTATATGGTAGCTTGGGGTTACCTTGTTTTTCCCGAAGGGTATGACTATACATTTTTTGGCGTTTAACTTCAGGCCATGGCTCTGGCACCAGCTGTCTGTTTCCGTGAGTCCCTTCTGAAGGATATCCGTGTCCGATGCACTTTCCACTATGGCGCCCAGTTTGCAGTCGTCTGCAAACTTTGTCAGCCAAAGTCCTCCCATGCTGGCCTGTACTTCTGAGAAGTAGATGCCAAACAATAGGGGGCCAAGGACCGAGCCCTGTGGGACACCACTTGTGACCGGCTTGGAGTCTGACACAGCGCCAGCAACTCTAACCCTGTGGGTTCTGTCCTTAAGCCAGTTTGCAACCCATCTTGTGACATATGGGTTTACATTTAAGCTGGTAAGTTTTTCTACAATACCCGAGTGGGGTATTGTGTCGAAAGCCTTTGCAAGGTCAAGGTAGGCTGTATGGACTGCCTTTCCTCATCAATGGCCTTGGTGACTGTTTCGAAGAAGTCGACCAAGTTCAAAAGGCATGATCTTCCCTTGACAAAGCCAAACTGGGTCGGGTCCAATGTCTGCAAATCCCCTATATCTTTGTTTATGAGCTCCATTATGATCCTCTCCATAGCTTTGCAGACTAGACTTGTTAAGCTTATGGGACGGTAATTACCAGGGTCCGTGAGGCGCCGCCTTTGTGGAGTGGGACCACAGTTGCCGTGACGCCACTCCTTGGGCACGTATCCTGTGGTAAGGCTGAGATTAAACAGCTGCCTTATGTACGGGTTATAATCCTCATATAGCTCGTGTAGCACACAGCCGTGGACACCATCCGGTCCCATTGATGCTGTGTTTTAGCTTTAGAGAGAGCAGCTTTCACCTGCGCATTTGAGATGTCCGGGAGGCTACACTCGGCTGGGATAGTTATCTCTCCTTTAGGGGAGAGGGGTGAAGTTTGCACTGAACCTGTCTGCCAGTATGTTGGCAATGTCTGTGGGTTCAGTGATTTTTGTATCATTTTGGACTAATTCTGAGCATATCTGGGAGTTTCCACCCAGGTTCCTAACATAGCTGAAAAAGGCCTTATGATTGTCCTTTGAATCCATGGCAATTTTTCTCTCAAAATTGGCCTTAGTTGATTTTATGAGTGCTCGTAATTTTTACTAATAATGATCAGGGGTGACTTCCCTTTTATGGATTTTGTTCTATCATGTAATAGCTTTCTCCTCTTATTGTAAAGTTTGTTAATGTCTGGGGTCCACCAGACTGGATGTTTGCCCTTTGTGGAAAGAGTCTTGGTTTTATTTGGGATTGCCTGATCCATGCAGTCCTGGAGGTGTTCATAGAAGGCATTTGTAAGGGCTTCCGCAGCTTGGGTTGTGGTTTCCTCTGGCTCAGGGGCCTTGAAGGATACCACACCAGTCTTGAGTAGTGTGAAGTTTGCTTTAGAGAAGTTCTTCACTATGGTCTTTTTGTTTGGGGTGGGGCGGGATGTGGATTTCCAGTGAGATTAGTTTATGATCAGATCTCACCAATGAGGGATATACTTCGGTGTGGAGCATTTTGTCCCCATGTTTGTGACAATGAGATCTAGTATATTTTCTCCTCTCGTGGGAACAGTGACTAGCTGTTCCATGGCATTTGAATTTATGAACTCCAGGAACCGTTGGGCTAGAAAGTTAGGGCTTGAGTAATGTTCCCAGTCTATATTCGGTAGTTGAAGTCACCCAATATGATGGTGTTTGGAGATACATTTATACCCTCCAGTGTCTTCAGGAAGGCTGTGTGGGGTTCCTGAGTTTGAGAGGGTGGCCTGTAGCATGCTACAATTTGTAGAGCAGTTTTGCCTATGGTTAGTTGCACCTGGATGGTTTCCGAAGCTTCGTGCGTTGCCACCAACCTGGAGGTGTGGGTATCCTTTATGAATATGGATACACCCCTCCTTTTGTGGTGTGGTCCGGGTTTTGGGGCCGGAACGCATGATATGAGGTAAAACCTAATAGTGCCGGGTGCACTCAGGAGCCTTGAACCAGGTTTCAGTTACAGCACAGACATCGATGTTCTCCATACTGAGAAGGGCCTCGAGTGCGTGCATTTTGAGATTTAGACTTCTGGCATTGAGCAGCATTACCCTCAGTTTCTTCCCATTTTTGTTTTCTAGGGTGGTAGGTTTAGAATTTGAGCCTTGCCTAAAAAAGGCACTAGGGGGTGGCAAGAGCCTTAGCCAATATCCGGAATCCCAGGGTGACAGGTGCAAGCCGTCCCTTGCGAAGCAGCGTGGCTTGTCAAGCATGTCATCCCAGGCAGACAGACACTGGATCCCCTTTGAATGACACCAGACATTAAGCCAATTGTTAAAGCTGATCATCTTGTCTCTATATTGTGGCATCATTCTTGGTGAAGGAAGGATACTGCTCAGGGTTAGGGTCATACCTGCCTGGGCTACATGATCAGAGAGCTCCTCTATGTCTCTTTTCATGTAGTCCAGGGAGGTACGCCGCGGGTGGCCCACGCCAGCATGGACAATGAGTGTGTCATATTTGTACTTGCCATGGAGTGACCCAGTGCTTGTGTTATGTGGCGGATTCTAGCACCCGATAGGCAGCTTACTGTGACCCTCTCCTTGTTCAGCCTGGTGAGTGGGACGTCAGTGTGTCTGACTATGGAGTCACCTATGACAAGTATGTTTGATGTTGTATTTGGCCTTAAGGGCTGTGACTGCTTTGCACACTGCTTTTGTGGTTTATGTGTTGCTTGTGGGGTGTCTTGAGGTAGCAGTTGTTTGGGTGTCTGCTTTGGAGGCCTCTGCTGTTTAGGTAAATTTTACTCAGAGCCTCCGAGTATGTCTTTGTGTGTTTATGTGTTTGATTCAGTGAAGTGGTAGCATTATGTGAGGCTGGTTTTGTGGTGTGTGTAGTTGCCTTCTCCTCCTGTCTGGTCTTGCCAGTCCTGAGTTGAGAGAGCTCAGCCTCCAGTTTGGCTAAATAGCTGCATCTCTCGCAAGTATTTGTGTTATGTGGGAGGAGGAGAGGGTTGTCTGTGTACATGAGGCAGTTATAACATTGCCTCAAGATTCCCAGATTCACCAGCTGGACCGGAGAGGAGATTGACAACTGACCTTTGGACATGCTAGAATAATATTGGGAAATCCTTAATTGAAAACAAGGGCCAGTGGGGAGTGAGGGTGTAGTTTTTATAATTTTTAGTGCTGACTTATATAATTGCTTTAGTGAGCAAGTGCCAGGTAACTTGAGTGCAATGTGTTACAAGTAACTAAATGCAAAAACGACAAACAGTAACTTTCTTTCAAGTGAAACAAGGAAATAAGTACAGTAAGCAATGCAGATATCACTAGTGATCCACAGAAGCGCTGAGAAGTTGCGTATTAGGTGGAATTAGCTTCCAGGGAAATAACAAGCAAACAAACAACAAGCATATAAACAAAGCTAGATTCAGCAGGCCTGGATCTAGTCTATGCTAGAGCAAACAAGGTGAACCAATTTCAGTAAGATACAGTTCAAATATTCAGGCACTATAAACCTTTAACCAGAAATTCCCAGCTCAGAAGGGCAGAGTCCAGCCTCTTCTCCCACAAGAGTGCAGACCACGAACCTTCTTAATGTAAAATAACTGGCCTGAAGCCCAAGTGCCTAAACCAGAACTAATACACTTGGACACTGGGCTCTCAATCAGCAGTTCCCAACTTAGAAGGATGAAAGCTACCTGTCCTGCCACCACAGTGCTTGCCACAGACCTTCCTAATGTAAAACAACTGGTCTGAAGCCCAAGTGCTTAATCCAAAAGACTTGAATGATAGCTACACTTTAATCAACAAAAGGAATCCAGAGACAGCGCACACAATCCGCACTTTATTCAAAGTATAAAACGTCCAAAACTAGATCACAAAGTTCGTACACTTTAATCAAGTTACAACCAAGCAGTAATAAATACCATTGAATACTTTAGAGAACGTCTGGATTAGTGCTCAAGTTACACAAACAAAGCTATATCCAGCAGGCCCGAATCCAGTCTATGCCACAGTAAACAAGGCGCACCAACTTCAGTAAGAAACAGTTCAGATATGCATGCACTATAAGCCTTTAACCAGAAATTCCCAGCTCAGAAGGGCAGAGTCCAGCCTCTCCTCCCACAAGAGTGCAGACCACGAACCCTCTTAATGTAAAATAACTGGCTTGAAAGCCCAAGTGCTTAAACCAGAATTAATACACTTTTAGAATAACAGACACTGAGCCCTCAATCAGCAGTTCTCAACCTAGAAGGATGTAAGCTACCTGTTCTGCCACAACAGTGCAGACCACAAACCCTCTCAGTGCAAAACAACTAACTGGTCCGAAGCCCAAGTGTTTAAACCAAAAGGCTTAGAATGAGTTACACCAAGCAGTAATAAATACAATTGAGTATTTTAAGATGATGCAAAAGTAAAAAGAAGTAGGTAAAAACACAAGTACAGTAAAAGCAGATGAAATTTTTTTTTTTTTTTTCTGAACAAGTGCTGAAATCAGAGAAACAGATTTGAGTGCTGAAACTAGAAAACTGGCTAGTTATAAGAAAAAAAAAACAAGCTAGAAGGCTTCCCTCAAACACAGAAGGGCTTGGGGGCTCAGAAGCCTACAAATAGTCTGTACCACTTAACAAGAAAGGCAGGAAATAAGCTTAATTTTTTTTTTCTATTTCCCAGATGCTCTCTTTGTACACAGTAGGAGTGCCTGAAATCAGAATATGATCTCACTGCACTCAGTTGAGTGAGCAAATGAGATGGGCCCAGAGGCAGGCTGAGGGGCGGGCAGTTTCAATGCCACAAGATTAACACCAAAACAAAAACAGGGCAGGTGGGTGGGAATAACTGAAGAGCAGAATAACTTCAGTTTAAAAATTCCTTCAACACTCCTTCATACACAGTTTAAATCAAATTAAATACTGTATAATACTGTATTTTTTTTTTTTTTAAAAAGTGCAGATATAGGTACTTAAATTCTCTTATACGTCCAGTTGAATATAACCAAGTTCTTAGCTGGCCAAGCTGAAGTTGTAAAGCAGGAATTATTTCACATGCACCAGTTTAAATATGCAAGGACAGGAAATCAAAGAATGTGGCTACCCCCACACCTGTAATTACTAGCAAATAACAAAATTCAGCCAACACTAGCTTCACTTCAAGTTACTGAAGAGCAGAATAACTTCAGTTTAAAAATTCCTTCAACACTCCTTCATACACAGTTTAAATCAAATTAAATACTGTATAATACTGTATTTTTTTTTTTAAAAAGTGCAGATATATGTACTTAAATTCTCTTATACGTCCAGTTGAATATAACCAAGTTCTTAGCTGGCCAAGCTGAAGTTGTAAAGCAGGAAATATTTCACATGCACCAGTTTAAATATGCAAGGACAGGAAATCAAAGAATGTGGCTACCCCCACACCTGTAATTACTAGCAAATAACAAAATTCAGCCAACACTAGCTTCACTTCAAGTTACTGAAGAGCAGAATAACTTCAGTTTAAAAATTCCTTCAACACTCCTTCATACACAGTTTAAATCAAATTAAATACTGTATAATACTGTATTTTTTTTTTAAAAAGTGCAGATGTAGGTACTTAAATTCTCTTATACGTCCAGTTGAATATAACCAAGTTCTTAGCTGGCCAAGCTGAAGTTTATCTATATTTATATCTATCTAGCTAAGTACCCAAAATGAAAGAACAGAACAGACTGGACACCGACCATACAAAACATCGAAAACTACACTGGGAAAATGGTAAGTTGTACAACACCACCACATAAACAAACCACACTAAACTCAACCCACCAGTGGTACGGCAGTAGTGCTGTTACCTCACAGCAAGAGGTTCTCCCGTTCGATTCTCGGCATGGCTTGGGAGTGCCTTCTGTGTGGAGTCTGCATGTCCTCCCCGCGGTTGGGTAGCGTTCGAAAGACATGTGTATGTAAACGGGCGTGCCTTCATTGAAGGTTGGGTGTCGAGCTGGCACCTCGGAGTTTCATAAAACAATCTACTGGCAATCATAAGCGGACCGGAATTCCGCTCTGGCGACTCCTTACCGGGAAAAAGCCGAAAGACCAACAACAACTAAACTCAACCCACCCAAGTGGGGGGCTTTGCCCCCCACACCCCCCTTACTTAAATATACCAACTCCAAGATTGCACTACAGTGTGGAAAATGGCAAAGGTCACCGTGTTGGCAAAGCAACTCATTTCCAGTGTTAAACTTCTGCTGTTTTGTTGTTTGATGTCCTGATCTTTCTGATTTCTTCATCTAGGGTATCCGTGCTTCGATTTTCAGGTAAGTCTATCTACTGAAGTAGACCCATATATATATATATATATATATATATATATATATATATATATATATATATATATATATATATATATATATATATATATATATATATATATATATATATATATATATATATATATATATATATATATATATATATATATATATATATATATATATATATATATATATATATATATATATATATATATATATATATATATATATATATATATATATATATATATATATATATATATATATATATATATATATATATATATATATATATATATATATATATATATATATATATATATATATATATATATATATATACATATATGTAGATTTAGATATATGAAAAAAAGCTCTGGTCTCAACACAGTTGGGAACATTAAAAAGTCATTAATGCTGTGTATTGGTCTAGGTAGCATTGATCCTGTTGTCAGGAAGCATCCAACTTTTTTCAAGTTTCTAATAATTGGGATATTGTTAGAAGCAACAGAAAAGTTGCAGCTATCTTAGGAGATTTTCCCACCTTCTCACACAAGAAAACCAAGTCTTTGTGTGCATCCTTTGAATGCACAGATTTTCCTATTTTACTTAATGACACAGCTGCCATTAATAAACCACCGGGCATGTTTTCCTGCAGTTTGTGTGTCACATGTAATTTTATCTATACAGGCTTGTTTTATTTATCGAACACTGCAAAATCAAGATTAACTTTAACAGATTTTTTTTGACTGCTATAATACAAATGTTGTAAATGCTGGAATTTACAACACGTAACAGTTTTTATGTAGAAAAAACTGGTAGGAGGCTTCCTGGGTGCATTAAGGAACACTGTGTGGCAATTAGGAATAAAGACTTAAAACATGCTTTAGGCAAACATAATTTACTTTACCACAATTTCCAGAAGTTTAATTTTTTTGTGATTGAGCAGGGTGATGCCTTTTTTGGTGATACTGAAACAGGCTTGCACCTGTCACCCCTGGGCTTTCGGATATTGGCAAAGGCTCTTGCTACCCCCATAGTGCCTTTTTTAGGCAAGGCTCAAAAGACAAACCCACCTCCATAGGTATCACAAGGGATAAGAAACTAAGAGTAATGCTACTCAACACCAGAAGTCTAAACCTGAAGATGCACGCACTCGAAACTCTCCTTAGCATGGAGAACATCGATATCTGTGCAGTAGCAGAAACCTGGTTCAGGGCTCCCGAGAGCGCCCCAGCACTACCAGGTTATACCTCATACCATGCTTTTCAGCCCCAACACTTGGACCAAACCACAAAAGGAGGGGGAGTATCGATATTCATCAAAGATACCCACACCTCCAGGTTGGTGGCAAAGCATGAAGCATCAGAGACTATCCATGTGCAACTAACAGTGGGTAAAACTGCCTTCCAGTTTATAGCCTGCTACAGACCACCCTCCCAAACCCAGGAACCCCACTCGGCCTTTCTGAGAACACTGGAAAATATGAAGGTCTCTCCAAACACCATTATATTGGGCGACTTCAACTACCCAAACATAGACTGGGAGCATTACTCTAGCTCCAACACCCTAGCCCAAAGGTTCCTAGAATTTATAAACTCAAATGCTATGGAACAACTTGTTACCACTCCCACAAGAGGGGAAAACATACTGGACCTGATCATCACCAACATGGGGACTCTATGCCCCAGACCAGAAGTGTATCCCTCACTAGTAAGATCAGACCATAAACTAATCTCACTGGATATTCACATCCCAACCCCACCCCCTGCCCAGAAAACCACAGTGAAAAACTTCTCTAAAGCAAATTTCACACTCCTCAAAACCGAGGTGGAATCCTTCAAGGCCCCCGGACCTGTGGAAAATACAGCCCAGACTGCAGAATCCTTTATAAACGCATTCTATGAACACCTTCAGGAATGCATGGATCATGCGATCCCAAATAAAACCAAGACCCAGTCCTCCAAAGGCAGACGTCCTGTCTGGTGGACCCCAGCCATAAACAAACTATACAATAGAAGGAGGAAGCTACTAAATGATAGAGCAAAATCCCAAAAATGGAAGGCATCTCTGATCAGTATTAGCAAAAAACTACGGGCACTCATAAAATTGTCTAAGGCCAGCTTTGAGAGAAAAATTGCACAGGACACTAAGGATAATCACAAGGCTTTCTTTAGTTATGTTAGGAACCTGGGTGGTAATTCCCAGATATGCTCAGAGTTAGTCTAAAATGACAAAAAATACACTGAACCCACAGACATTGCCAACATCCTAGCTGACAGGTTCAGCGCAAACTCCCCCCTCCCTCCCCACCAAAAGGGCAAATATCTATCCCAGCAGAGTGTTGCCCCCCTGACATCTCAGATGCTCAGGTAAGAGCCGCCCTTTCCAAAGCAAAAAACACAGCATCAATGGGACCAGATGGTGTCCCGGGCTGCGTCCTACATGAACTCCAAGAAGAGCTAAACCCAAACATAAAACTACTGTTCAATCTCAGCCTTACTACAGGATATGTGCCCAAAGAGTGGCGTACAGCAACAGTGGTCCCTCTCCATAAAGGTGGTGCCTCAACGGATCCTGGAAACTATCGCCCCATAAGCCTGACTAGCTTGGTCTGCAAAGCTATGGAAAGGATCATCATGGACCTCATAAATAAAGATATTGGGGACCTACAGACACTGGATCCTACCCAGTTCGGCTTTGTTAAGGGCAGATCCTGCCTCTTAAACCTGGTTGATTTCTTTGAAACAGTCACCAAGGCCATTGACGAGGGGAAGGTGGTCCACACAGCCTACCTGGACCTTGCAAAAGCCTTCGATACAATACCCCACTCAGGCATTATAGATAAGCTCACCAGCTTAAATATAAACCCCTATGTCACTAGATGGATTGCAAACTGGCTCAAGGACAGAACCCACATGGTTAGAATTGCTGTAGCCATGTCAGACTCCAAACCAGTTACAAGTGGTGTCCCACAAGGCTCAGTCTTGGAACCTCTCTTGCTCGGTATATATTTCTCGGAGGTACAGGCCAACACGGAAGGACTGTGGCTGACCATGTTCGTAGATGACTGGAAACTGGGCGCCATAATCGACTCTCCAGTCGACACAAGCATCCTCCAAAAGGGCCTCATAGAAACAGACAACTGGTGCCAGAGCCATGGCCTCAAGCTAAATGCCAAAAAGTGTATAGTCATCCCCTTTGGCAAAAACAAAGTGCCCACAAATTACCACATAGGTGGTAATCCATTAAGTACAGAAGAAGTAATTAGGGACCTGGGGACCCAAGTTGATAGCAATCTCTCATTTGACAACCATGTGGCCAAAGTGGTTAGAAAAACATTTTATATAGCCCACCTAATCATGAAGGGATTCACATCTAGATCAGGGGAGGTCATCGTGCCTCTTTACTCATCCCTCATCAGGCCCATAATTGAGTACAATGCCCCTTTTGGGATGTACCTTACCAGACACCTGCAGCAACTGGAAAGACCTCAAAAGTACCTCACCAAGAGGATCAAAGGGCTCAAACAGATACCATATGCTGCCCGGTTAAAGAAACTCCAGCTCTACTCAGTGGCATACCGCCTGTTCAGAGGCGATCTGTGCCTGACGTATAAAGCCATGTCCAACCTGGAGTTAATGGACATGCTGCACCTCAGAAAATCCAAATCCCATCGTGCTACGCGCTCGAGAGACTTGAACCTCAGCACTGAAATTAATAGGACATGCTGGAGGGACAGATTCATAACCCAGAGGCTCCCTTCACTCTGGAATAAAATCCCAGTCCAGGTTAGGCAGAGTCCCTCATTGACTCTCTTCAAGAGGAATCTTGATGAGTGGATGGGAGATCGTAAGTTTACCCTGGGTATCACTTCTGTGTCACTGTTAGACAGAGGCACAGTATACTAACCTCGAAAAAGGTCATAGCAAAATTAATTTAAAATGGGTGGCGAAAGCCAAACACATTCTGGCTAGGCTTATAAATGCCCTAGGGCAGATAGCCTAGTATGAACCTATGAACCTATGAACCTATTACTTGAGGTATGAGAACTGAAGTGGCAGATTCATCATAATACAGACTCTTTCCCAGGTTTAAATGATTTTCTTAATATTAAATGTGCATTGTGCAGGCTCAGGTGACTCCTGGTT